>NC_057798.1:122323554-122623554 GCF_018294505.1 Triticum aestivum
TAGCTAGGGTTCTTCGGCTAATTTACTTAGGTTTTAGTTAGGGCAGTAGGTTAATTAGGTTATCTATTTAGTTATGAATTTAGCACTTAAGCAATTGTCCAAATCAACATCCCTTGTTAAAGCAAATTTAGGTAGGCTTAATTTAGGTAGGCTGAATTTATATGCAAATTTGAACTGGACATGTGATATGTGGATATGTCATGTTTTGGACATGTCATGTTTGGAATTTGGACATGTGATGTTTTGGTTCAATTTTGGGAAATGATCCGAGTGGCCTATGTTACGCAGGAATGTTGATTCATTTCCGTTCCGGTGAATTTCAGGCGCTCGATATGTCCATTTTTTAGCAAAGGTCATGCCAAAATTTTACATGAATTTTGGCACATAGATTTCTTTTTTATGTCATTTCTCATTTTTTTCATACTTTTAGAAATAAACGAGGAGACTTAATCATAGGAAACATGTCAAACACGGAAGAAACTGGGCCTTCTGACCAAGATGCAGACAAGATGGATTATGAGGGTGAACAAGAGTACCTTGACTATTTGGCTGCTAAGCAAGGTTTGCAGGTCGGCCTCGATGATGGTACTAACGCCAACATCGACACCGACGGTGCCGGCACCGATGGCGGCGCCGAGACCGGTGGGGAAGGTACCGGCGGGGAAGATACCAATGGGGAAGGTACCGGCACCGATGGCGCCGACACCGATGGCGCTACCAAAAAGAAGAAGCATAAGAAGCAGAGGATGCGAAAACCTAACAAACTAGGGATTGGACGACTAGTGGTCACAAAGATGGCACGTGGCAAGTTTGAGCCATTAGAGCCGGAAGAACCTTGCAAGTGCTATGGGAACCAAGTAGGATGCATCCTACGGGAATGCGCGAGCATCAACGACGATGACTTAAGGAGTAAAGAACATTTGACACAGTTTCTCCTAACAAAGTTGCACAAGAGATTCAAGTTCCCTGACCGGGATGATAACATAGAACAACTGTGGGATGACCTGAAGATGAAAAAGATTAACAATCACGACATGGGCATGTTCAACAATGATTTGGCCTCCTGGAAAGGGAGGGTGAAACGAGCTATTGAGGCTAAGGAACCCCTGTCCAAGATTTTGGAGGAAAATCTGACACTTACGGAAGAGGAGTTCGAGCATGTGGGAGAGGATGACGAGACCCCACCGCGGATTGGAAGCTGCAAGGGTTGGGTGCTGCTATGGCCGAAGAATCTTATTCGTCTGGATCCGGCCGAGAGCACACCAATAACCACACATCAACAAGCATGTGCGGAGATCACTGTTGGAAATATGCCCTAGAGGCAATAATAAAAGGATTATTATTATATTTCCTTGTTCATGATAATTGTATTTATTCATGATGTAATTGTATTATCTGGAAATCGTAATACACGTGTGAATACATAGACCATAATATGTCCCTAGTAAGCCTCTAGTTGACTAGCTCGTTGATCAACAGATAGTCATGGTTTCCTGACTATGGACATTAGATGTCGTTGATAACGGGATCACATCATTAGGAGAATGATGTGATGGACAAGACCCAATCCTAAGCATAGCACAAGATCGTGTAGTTCGTTTTGCTAGAGCTTTTCAAATGTCAAGTATCTTTTCCTTAGACCATGAGATCATGTAACTCCCGGATACCGTAAGAGTGCTTTGGGTGTACCAAACGTCACAACGTAACTGGGTGACTATAAAGGTGCATTACATGTATCTCCGAAAGTGTCTGTTGGGTTGACACGGATCGAGACTGGGATTTGTCACTCCGTGTTACGGAGAGGTATCACTGGGCCCAGTCGGTAGTGCATCATCATAATAAGCTCAAAGTGACCAAGTGTCTGGTCACGGGATCATGCATTATGGTACAAGTAAAGTGACTTGCCGGTAACGAGACTGAACGAGGTATTGGGATACCGACGATCGAGTCTCGGGCAAGTAACATACCGTCTGACAAAGGGAATAGTATACGGGGTTGCTTGAATCCTCGACATCGTGGTTCATCCGATGAGATCATCGAGGAGTATGTGGGAGCCAACATGGGTATCTAGATCCCGTTGTTGGTTATTGACCGGAGAGCCGTCTCGGTCATGTCTACATGTCTCCCGAACCCATAGGGTCTACACACTTAAGGTTCGGTGACGCTAGGGTTGTATGAATATGAGTATGCAGCAAACCGAATGTTGTTCGGAGTCTCGGATGAGATCCCGGACGTCACGAGGAGTTCCGGAATGGTTCGGAGGTAAAGAAAACTATATAGGAAGTGCTGTTTCGGCCATCGGGAAAGTTTCGGGGTCACCCGGTATTGTACCGGGACCACCGGAAGGGTCCCGTGGGTCCACCGGGTGGGGCCACCTATCCCGGAGGGCCCCATGGGCTGAAGTGGGAGGGGAACCATCCCCTAGTGGGCTGGTGCGCCCCCCTTGGGCCCCCCTGCGCCTAGGGTTGGAAACCCTAGGTGGGGGGGGGGGCACACCACTTGCCTTGGGGGGCACTCCACCCCCATGGCCGCCGCCCCCTTGGGAGATTGCATCTCCCAGGGCCTGCCCCCCTGGGGGCCTATATAAAGGAGGGCAGGGGGGAGGGCAGCCGCACCCTTGTGTCTTGGTGCCTCCCTCCCCTGCTACACCTCGTCCTCCTCCCGCAGCAGCTTGGCGAAGCCCTATCGGAGTTCTGCTGCATCCACCACCACGCCGTCGTGCTACTGGATCATCATCAACCTCTCCTTCCCCCTTGCTAGATCAAGAAGGAGGAGACGTCATCCGCTCCATATATGTGTTTCACGCGGAGGTGCTGTCCGTTCAGCACTTGGTCATCGGTGATTTGAATCACGGCGAGTACGACTCCATCATCACCGTTCTCTTGAACGCTTCCGCACGCGATCTACAAGTGGTATGTAGATGCAATCTCTCTCCCATGACTCGTTGCTTAGATGAACTCATAGATGGATCTTGGTGAAACCGTAGGAAAAATTTTAATTTTCTGCAACGTTCCCCAACAACCACCACCCCGCCTACGCAATTACCAGCTCCTGTAGTGTTGGGTGAGAGCGGCGAACGACGTGATGAAGGGGGTGCAATAGTATTGGCTGATGTAATCGGTCTTGTAGAACAGAGAATGGATGATGAGACGGAGGTCGACCCTATGGGTTTCCTCAATACAAATGCATATGACTATGACATAGATATGATGAGTCAACCATATGACGAATTGGGCTATCAGCATGCTAATGAGGATATGGATGATATGCCCGGGCAGGAAGGTCGTTGGAAGGATTGCAAAAAGTCTCTCTTCATGAATTCCTCACAGGACACGCGTGAAGATGCCGCCTCAACACAGGCTCAGCTAGTCGGGGGTCGTACAGTGCTTAGCCCAGGAACCCTGGGGCAGGGGTTAAGGAAGGGTCTGGAAGGTGTGCCCAAGAAAATGGAGAGGAAGAGATCGGGGAAGATAACTGCCTCCAAACAAGCTAGAGCACATAGCAGCTAGACGATGGATTCTGAAGAGCGTGTACCCGTGAAAGGTGTGGCCATGTTCCATCTCACGGGCGAGCCGATGCTACCGCCGAAACCGCTGGAGGCACTATCAGGGGATCTTAGGAGACTGCACGACCATGTGTTATCCACTGAGAAAAGCCTACTAGCCTCAAAGGATCCAGGATATCCGACATACACGGCTCGTGTGCCTGAGGGGAAGTGCTATGTCGACACACGGCCTGCGGAGGTGTTCTTACTGCGGTTTGACCATATCTTTGAGATGTTTCTAACAAGGCGGCTCGATTTTACAATTGTCCGCCTTTTTGTGCTACATATGAGCTCCGTCGTGAAGAGTGAAGAAGCCTCGCAAATCTGTGTGGCGGATCCGTACTTCATGCACGAGTCTTTCTTGAGTCTCGGTGACTTTGAGCGTGAAACTTCTAGGGACTACCTCCAAAACTTCATGGTACAGAATAAGGACCAGGAAATTGTCCTCGTGCCTTATCATCCAAAGTAAGTCAGTTCTGGACAACCCTTTCGTACATTTCAATCATTCCTTCTCGCTCATATGGAGAATAATTTGAGGTGTCTTTTCCCCGTAGCAACGGGCGCGCCGTCCTTATTGTTCTTTACCCACGAGTCTCCCACGCCGTGTATTTCGACCCTTCCAGAGATTACGAGAAGAAGGACTACACCCACATAATGAATATTCTAGATGATGCTCTCCAAGGCTTCAGCATTAGAGGTGGCCACATGCAGATCAGGAAACAAAGGAACAAGAAGATGGGTTTCGCGCATAAAACCAACTTCTGCTGCATCCAAGTCCCAAAACCAAGCAAGAAAGATGGATTCTACATCCTCCATCTCGTGATTGAGTTCAGCACGGATCGCCAAAAGCTTCGCATAACAGGTAGAAATGATGATCATATCCACAAGTGGGTAGAATCTCATGGACAAGCGGATTATATACTCAGAAGAGATGACTTCTTTCGCATCCAAAGGGACATTGTGATGATCATCATGAAAGAAGTCGTCGATGAGAAGGGGATGTTCCACCACGGCCCTATATCGCGAGCTGACGTCCGAACTCGCATAGGCATGCAACGCCATGACCTCACGCCATTCAAGATGCTAGGGTCCATCCTGGATGATATGGAAGGATGGAACTTCTAGTGATTTACAATGTCGATGATGATGATATGTGTCGGTTGAACTTGTATACATTCTGTAGCGATGAAACTTTGTGATGTCCACGGTCCCTGCCGAACTTGCGTAACGCTACTTTGTTAATTTGGGTACGATGACCTGCGTACCTCTAGTTAATTAGTTTGCGTACTATATGTTGCATCTAGTTGCTAACCCTTTCTTTTTCGTGTTGCTCTAGTATATTTTGTTGCATATGATTGTACATCCTCTTGATGAAGATGCATCTCTAACAGGTACCTAGCTTCTTGATGGCGAGATGACAGTGCTATGTCGTGTACAAAGGGAATGTTCTGGCGGTGTACAACGAGTGGCTTGAGTGTCAGGCGGAAGTGAATGGGTTCTCAGGCACCAGCCATAAAGGCTTCAAAAGCAGACAAGAAGGAGAAGCTAGTTACTTGAGGTTCACACTAGCGCGAGAGAGGACTCATAACCGCCGCCTCATGTACTGCATAGTTCCGCTCTCACTCATAGTGATAGCTCTTCTCGCGTATACCTTTGTTTAGATGGATGACGTTGTAGTTGCAAGTATTTGAGACTTGCATGTATCACTATTTTTGAGATGATGACAAGATACCACTTTGTGTTGGATGATGATTATGATGAGACTATTTGTATGTATATGCTATGATTATATTTGTGGTCTCGCAGACATTTGTATGTGTATCATAATGACATTTGTATGTGCTAAAGATTCTTCTATAAAGTCTGTTCAAATACAAAACAAATATGCAGAAAAAAACAAAAACTACTAAAATTAGCAGTAGCGAGTGGAGAAAAGTTAGCAGCAGCGCGACAGTAGCAGTAGCACGCACAGGAGAAACGTGCTATAGCTATTAGCAGTAGCGAGCTCCCGAGAAGAACGCTGCTGCTACACTTGTATATCAGTAGCGCGGGAGCGCACACACTGCTGCTACGGGTTAGCTGTAGCGCCTTATTAGTAGCGCCCTGTCCCGCGCTACTGATATACCTAGAACCCGCGCTACTGTTAGGCTTTTCCCTAGTAGTGATGACCACTTTGAAAGGAGAAGAACCCATCCTGAGCGAAGAAAACGTCTTCTCCCGTCACGATGTTTCCACCATTCCAGGCTCCAGGATAGGTTATCCAAGTTACTAAGTCGAGCCCCGTTGCATACGAGGGTAATGTCGTTATACATGTTAGGCAAGGTTGCTCAACATTTAGACTTGACACTATAAGACTCGGGCAAGACTATTGTTCGTTCACCGGAACCGCATAAGTAAAAATTGTTCCTAGATAGGGATATCCACATTACAAAACAGTAAAATGGAGCTACCCACACCCTTCCACAGCACCATAATCATGATCAAGACATGATCATATTACATGCTCAAATCCATCCATTCCTTCTCGCCCTGAATCTAGTTTTCAAAACCATCCCTATCTCCACCTACCAAAGTTTTTCTTTTTGAAAACATTATTTTCAAAACCTCTCCTTAGGCAAATGCCTCCCAAGGTTTTATAAACATCTTTTTAATAAGCCCAACATTTGTCCCATGGCCTATAGTTTTAGTTACTAACACATGGCTAGATGATATAATTTAAACATATCCAAGTTCAATAAAAAGAACTTGGACATAAGGTACTCGCCCTAAGGTGACAAGGTATGGTGTTAATAATATCTAGGGGGTGTCATTTTCCATCAAGCAAATTAGGTGTGCCTACAATATTTGTATGTTTCATGCCTATTTATCCTTCAACCGTGCAGTATTTAACCTTCGTCTGGCTGTAAGGATATAAAACATCTGCTTTTTACATGTGAAAGAGCGAAGCAAGTGTGGACACAACTTGGAGTGTGGTCATTCATTCAGAATTCCATTGATATTGACATATAATGTCTTGTAATCTTGGAGGAACTAATCAGACAGGGAGGTATAGTTCCTTTACTGGACAATCTTGGCATGGCTGAAACTATCATTGGTATAAGTGGTGGGAAAGAATAAAAGCGGCACATGATGAATAGTTTCAAACTCCGGTACGCTCGACAATTTCCATTGCTGTGCTGGCTACAAACTATAAAAGCGCAAATGCTAGAAACGAAGTTAAGCCAAGGGAATGTTGGAAAAAGCCTTTGGAAGAGAAGATCTTGATCAATGGAGGACACATGAGATGGAGGAGCTGGAGTCATTATTAGGGATCATCTCGGAGCTTGCATTGTGTGTTCCCATCGTTATCTTCCTCATGTTGCTGATGCGATTATGGTGGAAGCCTCTGCATTTAGAAAGATCTCCTTGTAGGCTGTAGCACATCATGTGGGTACCGATTCTTTCACTATTCATACTGATTGTCTCCAGGTGGTTCAAACTATGAAGGATGGAGGTTTCTCAGCTACTCTAATGGCACCCGTGTATGCTAATTGCAATATCCTTATTTCTATATTTGATGATGTGCTTGTTGATTGTAATAGGGAGGCCAATTTAGTGGCTCATGAACTTGCTAGGAATGCTTCGATTTTGATCAATGCTTGTATCTGGGATGATAATCCCCTAGCTTTTTGAGAGTCTTGTCAACGATGTAGCCATTCTATCAAACCAATAAAGCTCGCCATGACGGCTTTCCCTAAAAAAGCATTCATCTTTTTCGAATTGTTTGCAGAGAGAATATCACATGAAAACTAAATTTCAAAGAAAACTTCATGAAAACAACATTTCAAAGTTTCAAAAAGATTGTGAAAAGAATACGAGATGTTGAGAGTGCCATGTTCTATTGCTATGCGAAACTTCAAGCTCAAACTCAGGGTTGTACCTTTAAAATGGAGGCCCGGTATGAAATCAAATTTAGGCCCTATATGTAAACATATCAATTAAAATATGTTTCTATGTTATCTATTGCGATGCTAAGGTTATTTTTTTTAATTACATTTTATCATCACAAGAAAACTAAAATAATAATAATGATGAAATCTAGAAAGAACAATAGTCTACTAGAAACTAATTAGAGGGAGAAAGGTTGGAGACCATGACACCACAGTGCATGGGAGTGCATATGTCTTGCTTTACGCGAGACGTAGGACAGCCTCGCCTCAGGGAGCGCAAGGCTGGGTAGGCCCAGCTCGCGGGAGGCCACAACCTCCTTTTATTCCCCCCCCCCCCCCCCCCCCCCACATTTTTGTTTTCGTTTTTTTGCTTTTGTTTATACTTCGAAATATTCTAAATATACATATTACAAAAAACACTCTACATAAAACATTTCAAAATGTTAATCTAGCATTTGTAAAATGTTAAATGTGTATGAATTTTTTATGTATACAAAAATGCATTAAAAATGTGTATGAAAAAACAAGTTGATAATGTATTTAAAAAATGTTAATCAAGATTCGAAAAAATGTTAAACGTGTATAAAAAAGTTTCCGATGTATACCAAAAAATGTAGAATATGTATTAAAAAAGTTGAACATAAACACATAAATTTTAGATAGTGATGTTTACTATTTGACACTATTCAATGCTGAATTTTTTTTCATACTTCACAAATTTAGCAAGGTTGGGAAAAATGCAACGAAAGAAGCACTTTGCTAGTTCCATCCAGAAGTTTGCCTGCACCTCGTAAAAAAAGTTTAGAATTCCTCTGCCTTCTGCGGTTCTGCCCCTGCCGCCAGTCCGCTTCGTCTCCTATGGCTTTAGGGGATCATGACCCATGCTGGGCGGAGAGCTTCGATTTTAGCCGTTTCTTTGGGTTTTGTTAGGGTTTCTATCCTGCTCAGGAAGGCGTGACGGCGGCGGTTCTCTGAAGATGAAATAAGATTCTTTCTACCTAGCCCCATTCCAGCGATGCGTTTAGACTCATCGATGGGCGTGTGGAGGTGTGTCTCTGGTGGATCTATTTTTGGTGAATCTATTCGGATCTGTTCGTCTATGTTCATGTGTCCTCTGGTTGAATTCTTTCGATGTATGCTATGCTTCATTGGCGGTGATTATTTTCTGGTGTGTTGGTCCTTGGCCTTACCACGACGACTTCCCGACTTTCTACTACAACAAATTTTTCCCGGCTCTGATGAGGGAGGGGCGATGACGGCGGTGCGCCTTGGCTCACTTCATTACTAATAGTCCTCACTAGGTGGTCTACGCATATGGAGTATTCTTTTTTTATTATTTCCTGCCTAAAAAAGAAAGGAAAAAAAGGGTTCGTTTAAGCTTGCAACCTTGCTGTCCTTGCTTAATAACGGGCCTTTGTTCTTATCCTGGGCCACAAACCTGAAGGCTCTTCCCATCCAGCTCATCCCACTTGTCAACTCCCCTCCGACTCCGAGGGCACGGGCGGCGAGCATGGCGGCGGGGCCGGCGGAAGCCCTGAAATCCTTCGAGGAGAGAGCTTCCGATGCCGAGGTTTGCTCCGTCTGTCTCCTCCCCTGCCCCCCTGAGTATCTCTGCTCCGTTCGAGAACTGTAGCCCTAGTCTAGAAGTCTGGTGCGCTAAGGCTATCGATTTGTTCATGGATTATCGAATTAGGACATTGCGGTGTAGGTTTGTGCGCGCGTGGTGGGCTTGATTTCGAGCAGATCCAACTCAGTACGACCTCAGCAGCTTCTAGACGACTACCTTTGTTACTTGCCTGCAAGAATTGTAGTCTGCGAGACCACCGGCTGCTGGAACATAACTTCAGTTACGCAATTCCCAAACAGATGTTCCAGAATCCAAACCTTGTCCCTTTTGCTTTTCTGTAGCCAAGGCGTCGGCTCATCAACACACTTGTCGTACTGATTATTGGGGAAGGGATTGTATAACTTTTGCCACATTTGAAGCTCTGAATTTTAGCTTGTTATTACAGGACAGGGCAGATAATCTAATCCCACAAATTCACAGATGGAGGTTCACTGCTTTGTGCTTTCCACCGACACTGTATTTCCAAATGACTAACCCAAGCAACTTGTCATGCCGCTCTATCGTCTGCCACTGGCTATGATGCATGTGTAACTAGTTTTAGCTGTTCTTTGAGCAATGAGGCCTGTTATGTTTGTTTTGTTGACACTTGACGTTGGAAATGATCTGCCACATGGAAGCAATGGAAAACTTACTGGAGTCGGTTTATGTGTGTGTTATGTTGTGCTTGATTTGGAGCAAATTGAAATCGTTGTCGGTCAGCGAGCAACCAACTGCTGCAACAGATTTTAGATGCATATTATTTGTTGCCTGTCTAGCTGCCTTCAGAATTACGGAGTACGATCCATCAGACCACTGGTGTCCTAACATATTGATTTGACATGGTGGGTATAGACGCAATTTTTTTTAAACGGGCTATACCGTATAAGCTAGAACATTTTTAACATACAAGTTTCAATCTCTTTTAGGAGACACGGTCTTATTTGGCAGTTCCACACATTTAAAAGCTGGCCTTGCCTAATTACACTAATCTTGGGATGTTGCTCTACTACCTATACCAACGGCTGTGCTCATGCTGTATGAATAAGTAGCACCCCCTCCGTTCCATAATATAAGAACGTTTTCAAACTGTTTTAGCTTCAAAAACGTTTTTATATTATGGAGCGGAGTAGTACTATTTTTAGCAATCCTGCAGCGATGCTACCTGTTTTGTTTCTTTATTGATGGTGAACAATCCAAAGTGTGTTAATGTATTTGACCATCCACATGGAATGCGAAGACACGCTTATCATGCTTAGTTAAGATCTATTGCACGGATGTCTTAATAGATAGGAGTACATGAGTACTCATACTACACCCACACATGTGTCCCCTAAATGTTTCCTGTCTTATTTATGGTGGAATCCTTCATATTTTGCAGGCACGGTTAGCAAAGCTGGAAGCCCTGCTGCTGAACAAAGGTAATCTTAAATATGGTTTGGGTATTTAGGAGGAGCATGTTCGTGAAAGAGACACCTCACATTCCCTCCTTGTTCACTAGATGGCCCCTCTGAGGCAAGTTCATCTGCCATGAGAGATCTTGAGTCAAAGCTTGACGCAACCACCAAAGAATGTCTTGCTGAGAAGGAACAGGTATCTGATTTACCTGAAACTAACCGTCACCACCATACCACTGTCTGATCCTAGTGTAACCACGTTTCCTCTTAATTACTGAACCTTGCAGAACCGGAAGCTGACCGTGGAGAACGAGAAGCTCCAGTATCGTGTCTCCCATCTCATCCGGACAATCAAAGAGGCGGAGGCAAGATAGAGAAGCCTCTGATAAGCTGGACCTCGTAAAACTAGTTCTATTTGGGATTCGAGAGAGGCGTTCATCTCGCAAACCTGTCTATGTGCTCGATGTTGACATCATTGTTGGAGTTAGATTAAACTGTTGTCCTGAGATTGATGAAATGGGCCTGGTACGTGTTAGCTTATATAGCAGTAATGTGTTGATCAGGCCGATTATCCGTGTCGACGAACATTGAGCGGCGTGTTGCTATCGTAGCAAAAGATGAATGTCGTGAAATTGTTAGGGCAGATGTCCTTAGTGTAAGGACTTAGTCGCGAGGCCAACGCATCTATGCGGTAGCTTGAGAGGGGTTGGGCGGAATCGAGAGACGCAACACAAGACAAGGATTTAAAGAGCTTTGGGCCCTGGGAAACATCATCCGGTAATAACCCTACATGTTGTTTGTGGCTAAGTCTCATTATAATCATGAGGGAGTCGCCGGTAAGCTAGCTCTCTTTAGTTAGGTCTAGCCCTAGAGATTGTTTCTTGCCTCCCCTTTTTGGGGAGCCCTGCCCCTTCTTATATAAGTTAGAGGGGCGGGTTACATGTGGAGTACTAGTAGGACTAGGACTAGTCTATCTTTTCTTACAAATTGAATACAAGTCTGGGTCTTGCTTCCTTGTAAAGGAAATATTCATCATCCCTTTCCTCTTAAGCCGGCCCAACATAACATGAGCCGGCCTTCTAGGCCTTGGGCCTAGTCTTCTATCTGACCCGCCATTAGGGCCATCTGTGAGTCGCCAGCTCGTGAGTCGTCTGATCCATGAGCCGCCAGACCCGTGAGTCGCCAGTCTTCCAGCGGGTCATCGGTGAAGCGCCAAGTCTGGCCGCGTTATACTTTTGGCCGGGTCATACCGCGGGGTATAACCCCGACATTAGCCCTCAGTTTAATTTGGATTTATCCGTGTTAAACTGATCCTGCAAATAACTCAAGAACAAATTTGACAGGTTGTGCTCCGGGTTAAATATTCTTGTAAGCCGGCACCTGAACATCTTTAAGTCCTTGTCATTTCCTTGTTGATATAAATATGTCCATAACCTCATAGAAAAATCTTCTTTAACAGATATGCTTCAACTTTGTCAATGCAAAAAAACCAGATACTTCTTTCTTTAAAAAATCCAGGTTAACAGGCCAGCTTCAGAATCAATTTGCTGACATTGGTCTTCTTGTAGAAAAATATAGTAAGAGGTAATTCATTTGAGTCGGCCTCCAAAACACCGGCTTAAAAAATATTGATCTTAAAATACTCATCTGACTTTCAACCGGATTGAAGTTGTAACACTTACCGGTTTACCATCACCAAAATTGCCGGATTATAAAACAGACAATGCCGGGTCATAATTGTTGTTGACACCGGGTCATGTAATTGATCTTGCTGATTTGCTCAAAACTGATAATTTGAAGATTTTTCTCCCTTATATCCATATTACCTGTAGCCCCCAAGTCTTGAGCAGAACAAGGTGATGGTTTAATACTTGCTCCAATAAATGTTGCAACCTTGAAAACATCCGTTTTATTCATCTCAATCATATAAACTAAATATTCCACACATGTAACCCCCAAGTGTCGGGTTGTCATGCTTGCAGCAACATGGGACTTGTAAATTGTCTTATGCTCATAAAATTTTAACCAGTGTAGCCCTCAAGGGCCGGGTCATTATATAATAATAAGCAGGGACTTTGTAGATACGATTATGTAAACTTGAGTAGCAACGTGTAACCCCCAAGAACCGGCTCAGCAAGATAATACTGAGCTGGGGCTTTATATATACTTCATTAAAAATAACATCTCATGATGTAGCCTTCACCGCGGGGCTTGAACCCACGTCCACAAGATTAAGAGCCTTATGCTTTACCAACTGAGCAATGGACCCTTCAATATAATGGAATTAACTTGTGTACCTTAAATTTTTAACAAGAGCAATTGGTAGCCCCCAAGGGCCGGCTCATTACAATGAGATGAGCCGAGTCTTCAATAAGTTGATCAAAAAATGACTTTACATTAGCCCCCAAGTGCCATGGTGCATTCTGGCAGTGACATGGGACTTGCATATTTGATGTAATCTCAATTTAAATAATGTAGCCCCCAAGTGCCGAATTGTTAGCCTGCAGCGACTCGGGACTATTCCCTCAATTGTATTGATAAAATAATAACCATTGCGCTGAAGCGACTTTGAAGACCTCTATAAAATTGGCTATTGATAATCACAATAGAAATCCAGCCATGTTGGCTATTCAAGATTTGAATAATATAATCCGGTATGAAAACCTCAATCATTCAATATCATCATGAAAATCCAGCCAGTTTTGGCTATTAAAGATTTGAATACCTCATCGGTTGACAAGTAAATCCGGAGTTTAAATACCCGGCGGCTCTTGGCCGATGACGACTTAATGCGCATTCATTGTAAGCCGGAAATTTTGTAACCCGGTGGCTTATAGCCCTTGAGAAAAATCAATAATTAATAACCCTTTTGAGACACTAATTTTAGTGATGAGCTGGGACTGAAGCATTTATATAAATCATAGTTCTGCAAATCCTGCACAGAGTTTAAACAACATATGCCCTGGCGACCTAACGTCAAGAGCCAGGGCGGGTAACCACCCAAATGTAGTCTTACCATGCACACAAGTAGATCACAAGAACCCTTGGCGGTTTACCGCAGGGCGGGTTATAATACCTCACATATAACCACTGTGATATTGAATTTGTACTGCCGGTTTACATGACCTGTGCAGTAAAGGTGATAACCCAATATTTAGAAGCCAATGCTTCCACATAGATGATGATTGTCATAAGCTGGCGACTTATAGTCAAAAGTCAAGCCGGGTTAAGCATAAAAACTTATATACATTTGAGATATAATCCAAAAAAGGTCTCCAGTCAAACCCAAAATTGTTCGCAAAAAAGACTTAAAAAACTTCAGGCTTCTGATTCATATACGATCAGAAAGCCGTTCCAAAGGGGTTGAGCTAAGATTCGAATACAATCATATAGCCCCCAGTGGCTTTGGCATTGCCGATCAAGAGGGTACCGACAGCTATGTTCTCTTTGGTTCAAATACGACCTATGTTTGAACAGGAAGCCCCCAAATGACCTTGAGTTGTTTAACGACACTGATTCGAATACGACCCACGTTGGACCCAAAAGAGGTTAAACTATGATTCGGATACGATCAAGAAGCCCCCTAGTGAGTTTGGTAGTGTGCCGATCAAAAGGGTTTCGACAGCTATGTTCTCTTTGGTTCGAATACGACCTATGTTTGAACAGGAAGCCCCCAAGTGACCATATATTAGCATTGCACCGATCAAGAGGGTACCGACAACTATGCTCGACGAGCAGGAAGCCCCCAAGTGACCATAATAAGATAAGCCGTAAGGCAGGATACCTATGTTTGAACCGTGCATCATGGCAGCAGGCTCTTTTTGGCAACCTTTAATTTTTCTTAGAACTCGAACTTGCGAGAGATTAATTCTTTTTGAACCGGAACTTTAAACCGGAGTTGAGAGTTTCAAAGCTTGTAAAAGACAAATTTACCTTGAGCCGGATGTTGAACCGGATTTGAGAGCTTCAAAGCTTTGCGGGAGAAAGATGTCTCTTGAGCCGGATTTTAAGCCGAAATCTTTAATTTGAACCGGCAATTTTCTGATGGCCTTTAAATTTTCATCAATATGGCAGTGGCCTCCGGAACCGGGTTATCCTTCCCTCCAATGACCCGGAGTTCCCGAGTCATGTCATTGTAGCCCCCGAGTCTCAATACGACTCGAGGAGTTGACTCGAGATTCTTCATATTTAACCGTCATATAAACCGGCATGAATTATCCAATAACTTAGTGATATAATAATCCCTTTTTGCAGTGGACAATTTGTCCTGCATTGGAAAACTTGCAAGCCAGAGTAATTGCTCTTTTAAAGAAAGCAATATATAATATAAAAATATACTGGATGGATTTCACCTGATATGTTAAGCCAGAAATTATCCGCCGCAGAGTTGATGATAACTATGGTGAAGTTAAAACCAATCACGAGCAAGTCGGCCACGGATGTAAACAGATGAGTTGGCCGAGGCATTGTAAACTGGTACGGACGAGCAAGTTGTCCTCCGCATTGTAAGTCGGTGCAGACGCGTGAACCGGCCGCAAGGGCGAACGGGCGAGTCGTCCGTGACGTTGTAAGGCGGAGCGGACGGGCGAGTCGGCCATGGAGTTGTAAGGCGGCTCGGACGCGGGTGAAACAACGACGGGCGGAGACAATTATTCCATCACGTGTGTTGATGTAGCAGGGGCGACAACTTGCGCATGTCTCCGTTCAGCAGCACAGCACGAACGCGCTAGTGAAAAAATAGTATTGGCGCACGCCCCTTTGCGACACCTTTGTGATGAATAATGGCCCTGCGAAAATTTACCACATACCAGAGTAATTGTTCTTTAATGAAAATAATACGTTTAATAAAATAAATTTGGATGGATATCACCTGGCATTTATTTTTGTCAGATAGACAGAGACGGAGCAGACCAAGTTTCAATACGCAGATAAATCCACAGTTGGTATTATGGATAGCATCCAGCAGCCCAGCGCTTGGTTATATTGACTGGCATTGTTGACGTGATTCTGGGCAGATTGTATCTCCTTATTGTTGTAAATGGCAAATTAGCAACAGTGCCCTGCTTGTCTTTCCTTTCTTTACTTTCTTCTTCTCTTCTCATAGTGGCAGCCGATTGCATCCGTGGAGTGTCGGGGGTTGGGTGCGACATATGCCAAAGGATGGCTTATCATGGTGGGAGCGAGTAGAACATCGCCGGTGCCAGGAAACGGGATTAGGCGAAGGCATGCACGTCGGCGAATCTTACCCAGCTTCGGGGCTCTCCGGGGAGATAACACCCCTACTGCTGCTCTGCGGGGTCTCCGCATGATCACTAAGGCGTAGTGACTACAAGGTTGCTCCTAGAGCTGTATTCAGGAGGTAGAAGGGGGCAAGGCTAGCTCTCTTCCTCCTATGTGATCTGGTCTAAGGCTAATGGATGCGAACCCTTTGCATGGGTGCCCCGGGGGGTTTATATAGGCCTACCCCCCGGGGGTACAATGGTAATCTAGCTGGGCGCGGGTCCCAGCCGTCTGTCTCACATGCCGCCGTCTTCTCCGCCGACTGCTGGCGCCCGCCGACTTGCGGGCCCCGCCGGTGAGTCCGGCACTGTAGTCGTGCTTCTGATGACGCATGCTTGGTCATTGGGTCGTGGCAACAGTGCCGCCGTCTATCGGGCGATCACTGTCGTTACTCCCCATCTTGTCTGGTTAATGGCGCGTGGGACCCATGGGAGAGGCTGGCCGACTCTGGGGAGCCGACTCCCACGGGGCCGCCTTCGGGGTGTATCCGCCGTCTTCTATGCTCTCACTAACTGGCGGGTCCGCCGTCTCTGAGCCGTACAGGTAGGCCATCATGGCCACAGTGCGCCGCGCACTGTGGCTGAGGTCAGGGCTGGCATGGCAACAGTGCCGGGCCACGCCGGAGATCTCCGGCGGTACGGCTCACTGTAGCCATGCTGGCCCTTCGCAAGTAGGAGGTGACGGCCACGCCGTGGTCGTACCCGCCTCGCCTATCGCAACGAGTGCGGAGTCGTGGGCCGACTCTCCATAGCCGGCTCTTCTGGGAGTCGTCATCTGAGACTCGGCTCATCTGGGAGTCGTCATCTGAGACTCGGCTCGTCTGGGAGTCGTCATCTGAGACTCGGCTCATCTGAGAGTCGCCATCTGAGACTCGGCTCATCTGGGAGTCGCTATCTGAGACTCGGCTCATCTGGGAGTCGCCATCTGAGACTCGGCTTGTCTGGGAGTCGCTATCTCAGACTCGGCTTTGAGGGGCGCGGCCTGCCCCGATGTCTTGAAAGGTTCTAGGGCTCGGGTTAGCCTACCCGTGGCCCATTACTCCGATAGTAGTCCCCAAAGCTAGTGAGGCTCCGAGAGTGACTCGCTGGGGGGCCTCAATAGTTTCATTCTCCCGGTGGTGGACTCTGGGCTTCGTTTTGCCGTCTTCCTTTGGGCCAACTGTCCATAGTCGGATTCGTAGAGGGCCGTCCTGCTCTGTGGAGAGCTCGAAAGTTGTGGCGGGAGACCAGGCGGCGTGCCTGATATGCTTCCCTGCTGCCGCCCGCCGCGGCCCTATCGCACGGCGCCACGCGGCGGGGATAGTCTGTTGGCCCACGCGCACGACGGGACGGGCCGTCAGGCGGGGCCCGCCACTACCACGCCTCGGCATGCGAACGGATCCGCTGCGGCCGAGCGAACGGTTGGGCTACCCACGTCGTTACTGCGCGCAGTAACTTTGTGGGGTAAATCGTGGGGCGGCGTGGGGCTCTGGGCGCAGTTAATCCCACGCCCGCCCCCTCGGCTTCTCAGCCTCCAAGGCTATAAGTAGGAGGGGAGTGGAGCTGCATAGCACGCGCGCCCATCTCCCCCGACCCCCTCTTCCTCTTGCTTCCTCTCTCCTTCTTCTTGCCGCCGGCGAGCAGAACCACACCGCATCAGCCAGCGATGAGCTCTTCCTCCGCTGCCTCGGTTCCGGCCGTGCGTTCCGGCGCATGGGACGGCTCGGTGGTCGACGACGACCTCATTGAATTCCTCCGCAAGACGCGCCGCCTCCCCGGCGCACACCTCGTGTGAGCTCGCACCGCGCCGGCGAGGGAGATATCGCCGGCGCCGGAGGAGGGCGAGCGGGTCATCTTCCGCTCGCACCTCATGCGCGGCCTGGGGCTGCCGGCGAGCGGCTTCTTCCGCTTCTTCTTGGAGTTTCACGGCCTCCAGCTGCACCACCTCACCCTGAATACGGTGGTGCTGTTGTCCGCCTTCGCCACTCTGTGCGAAGGTTTCCTCGGCGTTCTCCCCACCATCGAGCTGTGGGGAGAATTTTTCTCATCTAAGCTCGGCACGCACGTCGCCGGCGTGCCAGCTCAGTGCGGTGCCTACATCGCGATGCGGCGCTCGATGGCCGACAACCCCTTCCCGTCCATCTCGCTGATCAAGTCGGTGAAGATGTGGCAGCGCTCGTACTTCTACGTGAAGAACCTCGCCTCCGACGGCGACTGGGTTAATCTGCCGCCTTACGAAGCTAGCCCCCCAGCTGGGAGGCTCCCCAGCTGGTCTCATCGAGTCAAGACGTTGACTCCCGCCGGAGCCGCCGCCGTAGCGCGACTCCGAGTCTTGATGCAGTCGGAGGGCCTCGTCGGGGCCGACTTGTTGGCCGCCTTCGTGGCGCGCCGAGTCCTCCCGCTCCAAGGCCGGCCTCACCTGATCTGTCAGATGAGCGGCCTCCGAGACCCGAGTCGGATGAGCACCAAGGAGATGCCCCGCGCGGAGGTGGCAAACATGGTGAACCATATCGCGAACTGCGAGTTCGGGGAGGAGTGGCAGTTCGGCAAGGAGCCGTACTCGCGCGCCAACCCCCCTCCAGTGGTAAGTCGTATCTCCTTATTGCTTTGTCTTCTTTATAGCTGAATCCGGTTTCTGATTTTCATTGATTTCTTCTGAGCTAGAACCCCCACATGCAGCCTGCAGCCGGCGTCGCGAGACTGCCCCGCGAGTTCGTCCCCGACCATGCGGAGAGCGACGTCGAAGATCCCGACTTGGGGGCGGCGGCGATGGAAGCCGACGCTGAAGGCGGCGGAGGAGGAGCGGGAAGCGGCCTCAGGCTCTCGGCCACCTTCGCCGACTGGCCTGAGGATGACGCCGAAGGGGAAGTCGCCCCGCGCCATTAGCTAAGGGTCGGCCCCTCGGGCGCAGGCTCCTCCGCCGGCCTGGCCGGCCAAGGCGGCGCGAAGAGGCGTCACGCCGGGCCGAGTGCGCCCGGCGGTAAGTTGAAGAAGTTCAAGGGGGCGGCCGCCGCGACCAAGCGGGAGGAGGCGGCCGCGAAGGCCAACCACTTCCGTAGGGAAGTGAGAAGGCCGCCGCTAGTCTCTGCGTAAGTTTTTACGCTTTGTCTTTATTTTTCTCCAGTGAATCTTGTCCGAGTCTTCTTTTATACTCCTCCCATTCTTCTTCAGGGCCCCCCTTTCCCTTGAGAGAGTCGCCGTCCCCTCCGTCATGGGGTCGGCAGAGACGTCCGCCAATACTCGGCGGGTCGACCCTGCCGCCGACCTCCGGGAGGCGACAGAGCGAAACGCGCGGGAGAAGCGCGACGAGGAGGAGGCCGACCGCCTGGAGAAGGCGGAGTCCGAGAAGGCGGCTGCCTCCGCCCAGAAGAAGTTGGAGGACGCCGAAGCCGCCCTTGCAGCGAGACAGCGAGCTGAGGAGGCCACACGTCGCCAATCGGCAATGCTCGTCCCCCCACTGTCCTCCGCACCGCCGCCTCCAGAATTCACGGGGCAGACCGGAGAAGCCGGCACCGAGAATCCCGTCGTGGAGAAGGAGAGCGGCGAGGCCTCCATGTCGGACACGCTAGTGCCGCCACCTCCGCCTCCACCGTCGTCTGGGAGAGCCCACGGCAAACAGCCGGCAGGCCCGCCGGTGCCGCCGACTGAGGATGAGGCAAGGCTGCTTCTTCAGGTTGCCTCGCCAGTGCGCCGCCGCCTCGAGAAGGCGACTTCGGCGCCTCGGCCCCTGGAGGTCGGAGCCGCCAGCTCGGCCATCCCAGACGCCGAGGCGACGAGTGCCGCGCCCGCTGGGTAGGTGCGCAGGGGCGGCATGGGCCCGCTGAACCAGGCGCTTCTGGATGTCCAAGCGAAGCTTCGAGCCGAAGGCGACGCCCTCCAGATCTGCACCAAGGCGCATCTAGCGTCGCGAGCGGCCATCCGGGTATGTTTTTCTCTTTGATTCTTGTTTTTCTTGCTCTTCTTTGTGGGGGCGCGCCAGCGCACCCACTGGGTGTAGTCCCCGAGTTTCGGGCCGGCTGCTGAGCAGGCGGCTCGGAACTCCCTCTGGCGAGTTCCAAGTACTTATTTTGTCTGAAATCGTTGTTTGCAGGAGTATCACAACCTCCGCGCCACTGCCTTCAACCGCAATGTTGAGGAGTTGAGCAAGCGTACTGCCGACTTGACGGAAAGCCGGAGTAAGCTCTTTTCCTCTTCTTCGCGGGGGCGCGCTGGCGCACCCACGGGCTGTAGCCCCCGAGATTCGGGCCGACTGTTGAGCAGTCGGGCCAGATCTTCCCAGCGATCTTTCTTCTTGACGACTTCGACGTCTCCTTTCTTGTTCTTCTTTCTTCGTGGGGGCGCGCTGGCCCACCCGCGGGCTGTAGTCCCCGAGATTCGGGCCGACTGCTGAGCAGTCGGGCCGGATCTTCCCGGCGATCTTCTTTGCTGACGACTTATTTGTCTCTTTTTTTTGTTCTTCAGGGGCCAATGCTACTCTTCAGGAGCAGCTGGGTGAAGTTAACACCGCCTTGCGCGTCAAGGGGGAGGAGTGCGCAAGCTCGCTACGGAGCACGATCTGCTTACTGCGCAGCTGGCCGAGCAGAAGGAGCTGCTCAAGAAGACGCAGGACGAGGCCGAGAAGAAGGAGGCTGCTCTTCTGGCCGAGTTCGAGAGTGAGTGCTCCTCCTGGACCGACAAGGAGGCGATGCTGACCTCTGGCTTCCACGAGATTGAGGATATCGTCGATGGTGAGCTTTCTTTCTTTGAGTTTCCGACTATGTGTCAGGCTGACTTCTGATTTTTCGACTTGCTTCTTTTTTGTCTTGGCAGACTTCTTCCCTGGCCAATCGTAGGCAGTCCCTTTGGCCATCGAGGCTGATCGTGAGGCGTGAAGGGAAAACGGCGAGGAGATTGCCGCCAACGCTCCCCTGACCGTTGATGAGCAGCTTCTGAGCATCGAGGCCCGTCTTCGTCCGGCCCACCGGCGGATGCACCGGCTTCAGCGTGCCAGCGCCCAGGCAGTTGCCGCCCTGTGGCCAGACATGCCGGCTCTGTGCACCGCCAGCCGGACTGCCGACTGGCTGGAGGTCGCAGCCGGCCGTCTTGAGGCCTGAAAGGGTTCCTCGTCCCGGGCCGGAGCGCGCCGGGCCTTGGAATTCGTCAAGGCATGGTATCCGGGGCTGGACCTAGACCGTCTGGCCGCGTTTCGGTCAGTGGCCCAGGCCGAGCTGGAGGCTGTGGAGGGCGCCCTTGTCGAGCGTGCGGCGGCCATCGCCGAGTACACGGACACCAGTGTCTTCGTCCCCGAGCGGGCTGAAGGCGGCGAGGAGGTGCCGCCAGAGTGGTTCGGGATGAACCCGGAATATGGCGAGGACTTGGAGGAGGTGATTGACTCCAGCACCGAGGAAGAAGGCGAGGCGGAGGACGAAGGCGAGACGGAGGTGCCAGAGGGCAGAGCGGGCGACCAGCCTCAGCTCGACTGCGCCTCTAGCAACGAGCCGCGTTCGACTGGGCCGACTGCCGCTGGCGGCGATCAAGCCGAGACTGCCCAGCCGACTCCCCCGGCGCCTGACACCGCCGTCTCCTCCGACCCCCTCCGAACCCGTCTGCTACTCCTTAGGCTGCCTTCTGGCTTTATTTATCTATTCTGGAAAGTCTTTGATGAACTTGTTAATTTGCACAATTCCACCCTCGGGGTGTATTTTAAACTTCAGTCTGAAGATTCGGCCAATGGGCCTATGCTTATGTAAATATTAATCCGAGTTCTATCTTTCCTTGCTCATTGCTCCTTTGGCTTTTTCCTTTGCCGTCTTCCCCTAGTTGCCGCTTTGCCAACCGGCTAACCACTCTACGGACTGCCGCTGGACCAAATGCCTGGCTACTTTGGGGAAAGCAAGTACTTGCCTTTCTTTGGAGTGTATTTAACAAGTTGGATAGAAAGCAGCAAGCCGAATATTCGTGAGTCGGCTTGTAAAAGGGGGCTGGAAGCCGGCTTAGGCTATGTTGATGTTTTAGGTCCTTAGCCATTTTTTTGTGTGGACGCCCATTCATCCTTACTCCTGCCAACCAATCAGTCGCTCTGCGAGCTGCGGCTTCTGGCAGGAGACAGCTTAGGCGCTGCACACTACTTGTCCGACTTCAGGAAACATTTCATAGCGCCAGACGGCGAGTCCCTGGGCCAACTAGTCAAGCCCGGCGCCAAGCGGCATAGCAAGAAGTAGCATACTTGAAGGCATAATTCTTATCATACAGATAATCAAAAGGGGCAGTCCCCGAGCTCGTCTCGGGGGGCCGAAGTCTCGGTACTTTAATACAAAGGGGTGGCGTGATACATACTGAATCAACTGTAAAATCTTCGAAGGAGGTTTGCATTCCATGGTCATTCCGACTCTTTTTCGGAGTCATCTCTCTTGCGAGCTCGAGGCTTCTGAGCATTGATCAGGTAGTAGGAGTCATTGCCCAACACCTTCCTGACAATAAAGGGGCCTTCCCAAGGTGCCGACAGCTTGTGCTGGCCGGCTGTCCGCTGGATCATTTGGAGCACAAGGTCACCCTCTTGGAAAGATCTTGGCTTGACCTTCCTGTTGTAGTATCGGTGCAGGCTCTGCTAGTAGATACCGGACCGACTGAGTGCCAACAGCCGGCCCTCTTCCAGCAGATCGACGCCGTCTTGGCGTGCTTCTTCTGCTTCCTCCTTGGTGTACATGGTGACTCGCGGGGAGTCGAATTCTATGTCCGTCGGGATGACGGCTTCAGCACCGTAGACGAGGAAGAAAGGCGTGAAGCCGGTTGACTTGTTTGAAGTCGTGCGCAGACTCCAGAGGACGGCTGGCAGCTCCTCAAGCCAATAGCCGGCCGAACGCTCCAGTGGTTCAACTAGGCGGGGCTTGATGCCGGATAGGATGAGGCCGTTTGCTTGCTCTACCTGGCCGTTTGACTGCGGATGGGCGACGGACGCTAAGTCTAGTCGGATGCCCTGTGTTGCGCAGAAACGGGCCACCACATCATCCACGTAGACGTGGGCATTTCTGCCGAGTTGCTTGAGGAGACACTTCTGCATGCAATGCTGAAAGGTGGTGCCAGCATTCCTCAAGCCGAACGTCATAGTCAGGTAGCAGAAGGCTCCAAACGGCGCGATGAAGGCAGTCTTCAGTCTGTCTGCCGGGTTCAGCTTGATCTGGTGATATCCTGAATATGCATCTAAGAAGCTCAACAGCTCGCATCCGGCTGTGGAGTCTATCACCTGGTCAATTCTTGGCAGAGCAAATGGATCTTTGGGGCAAGCTTTGTTGGGGCTGGTGTAGTCGATACACATCCGCCACTGCTTGTTCTTCTTCAACACTAGGACCGGGTTCGCCAGCCATTCTGGAAAGAACACCTCCATAATGAAGCCGGCCGCTAGGAGTCGGGCTATCTCTTCTCCAACAACTCTTCTTTTCTCTTCTGACAGGCGGCGCAAGGGCTGCCTGACGGGCTTCACATCAGATCGGACATGTAACTTGTGCTCGGCGAATTCCGTCGGTACACCCGGCATGTCTTTAGGGGACCATGCAAAGATGTCTCGATTCTCACGGAGGAAATCGACGAGCTCGCCTTCCTATTTGTTGTCTAGGTTTGCACCTATAACAGCGTGCCTCTCCGGGTGCTTCGGGTCCAAAGGTATCCTCTTTGTTTCTTTAGCCGGCTTGAACGAACCCTCAGCTTCCAACTCCTTGGGGTCGGGCGACATCTCTGGCTGCTTGCCGGCCATTGCCACAACCCGATCAAGGAGCCGCCTCTCAGCTGCAATTACCAGGGACTCGGCCAGCCGACTACTCTCGGCCGCGTAGGTGGACGACTTCCTGTAGTCGCCGGCCACGGTCAGAATTCCCTTTGAACTTGGCATATTCATCTTGAGGTAAGCGTAGTGGGGGACCGCCATGAACTTGGCCAAAGCAGGGCGGCTAATCAATGGTTGGTATGGGCTTTCAAGGTCCACCACTTCAAACCAAACTGGCTCTCGGCGAAAATGATCTTTGTCTCCGAAGAGGACATCTATCTGAATCTTGCCGATTGGGGAGCAAGAAAGGCCAGGTACAATGCCGTGGAAAACAGTTCGGCTGCTTTGAAGCTGCTTCTGCTTGATTCCTAGTTTCTCCATGGTATCCTTGTACAGGATGTTGATGCTGCTGCCTCTGTCTATCAACACTCACGAGAAGCGAGCGGCCCGCCTATCAGTGGCCAAGGTAGCACTCAGAACCAAGGCGTAGGAGCCCGGATTCGGCATCACCTCTGGGTGATCAGCTCTGCTCCAACTGATAGGCTTCTCGGACCAATGCATAAACTCCGGAGTATGTGATGCTACTGCATTTACTTCTTGCTGCTGCAACCATCTGCTGCGTCAATCATCAGCCATACTGGTGAACACCTCATAAGCTCCATGTTCTTCGGGGTATTCATCTTGTACGGCGCCGACTGGCCTGGCCGCCGGCTGCTGGGGCGGCTGTGGAGGCGGCGGCCCAGCAGGCAAAGGAGGAAGGAGGCCATCTCCCTTGGCGATTCTAGTGAGCCAGTGGCATTTCCGGGTGGTATGGTTTGACGGCTTCGCGCTGTTGTGGAACTTGCAGGAACCATCCAAAGTCTGCTCGTAAGAGAAGGCCGGCAACCAGTTTGACTTGCCGCCTTTCTGCCGCTTCACCGGAGGCCGCCCCTCAGGCTGTTGGTCTTCGACTGTCGCAACCTGCCGACTGCTGGAAGTCGGGTGCGGGGCCTTGCGCTTGTGATCATTCTGCTGCTGTCACCGACTGGTATCTCCAGCCGGAGTTCTGGGAGATTGAGGGGCCACTTTGCTAGTCGCACTAACTTGGATCTCTGTCTTCATGGAGGAGTCGGCTGTAGCATACTTGTCTGCTATGACCAGCAACTCGTCGAGGGTCTCTGGCTCGTCGCAGAGGAGCCTGTGCTTGAAGAGGGTGCCTTCTCTGCACCCGGCGGTGAAGTACTCGATAGCCTGCACCTCGTGCACGCCCTCGCAGGAGTTCCGAAGCTCGCCCCATCGCGTGAGGTAGTCGCGAGTCGACTCGTCTTGGCCTTGCATGCACAAGGAGAGCTGGCGCGGCTTGGGGGGTCGCTTGTACGTGCTTGTGGAGTTGTGGATGAAAGCTTCGGTGAAGTCGACCCAACTGTTGATGCTGCGAGGCTTCAAACTATTCAACCATGTCCGGGCCGTGCCCTGGAGCATGAGCAGAACGTACTTCACGGTGACGCTCTTGTTGCCGTTCGCTATGTTGACGGCCGTGGAGTAGTCAACTAGCCAATCTTCCGGCTTCACGGAGCCGGTGTATTTGGGCGTGTCTTGGGGGAGTGTGAACCCTTTGGGAAAGGGCTCGTCTTGAATGCGGGGCCCGAAGCAGGGCGGGCCCAGCTCATCTTCTTCTTCCAGTGCCAGAGATCGGTGGAGTCGGTCGATCCGGAGGCGGGCGTCGTTCTCTCCGACTCCCTCTCGATGGCCGAGGCGGTCGCCGAGAGTTGGATGCTCAACAGGCGGCGGGGAGACTCGTTTTTCTCTTCGTGGTGGGGGAGGCAGGTAGTCACCCTGTCGTTCCACTGCTCTTGGGCAGCCGTCTTGGTCGCGCTCGATGGTGATGTGAGTCCGACTGTGGCTGACAGCCGGATCCTTCTCTCTTCTTCCGCGGACTCCGCCAGTCGGCATCCGAGACGTCGCGCCTTGATCTCGGCGGGGAGGTAGGTCGTCATTTTGTCGTTGCGGCGCCTCCGTGCGGCAGCCGGCTTCGTTCTGTGCGGCGGCCGCTTTGAGGAGTCGCTGGACTCGCTCGGTCATCAAGCGGTGCTCTTCGCCTTCGAAGTTGTCTAGTTCGTCTGCGGCCACCTGGGTGGCGCGGATGTTCTCCGCGGGCGTGGCATATACGGGGCGATCGGCCCCGAATAGGTTGGCGATGGCCGCGCCGCGTTGTCGGACCGCGCCTAGGCGGCTAGGCCCAGTCGGCGCTGGCGAGCCACCCACAGTGCGATCCATCTCACGTTGGTAGGCCTCCGACAAGCGTCTCATGCTTGCCTGCTTCTTCGCGCCTTCGACGAGCTGAAGGCGGCGTGCCTCTAGCGTCTCAGCGTCGGCGTCCTCCAGAATGGGCGCCGTCAGGTCTCGCAGAGCCGCGTCGAGTGGGTCATGAGCTCCTTCACCGGAGTGCTCGCCATGGCTAATGACGAGCACTTCCGTGATGGCGCTTCCGCCGCTCTCCTCGCGAGGGAGCGGCTCGTCATAGATCACCACATTGGAGGGGAACGTGTCGAGCGACACGCTGTCGGAGTCGACCAGCATCGGGTCGGTGGAGCCTACGGACTCCAAGTCCACGGCAGGCTCGCCGACGACGTGGAGATGGTCGAGGAGGCCCGCGAGGAGGCTTTTGGGGCCGCCCGTGCCCGCATCGGATGCAGGCTCGTCGGAGATGCTAACCTCGCCGAGAAGGTCAGCGAGGCAGCTCGCTGCGCAGGCGTCGTTGGCGCTTTGCAGCGCGTCGGGGCAAGCGCCATCGGGCGTGCCGGGCTGGCTACGTTCACGGGGAAGGTAAAGGGTTCCCATCCAAAGCAGGTCTCCGGACGACGGTGCACCTCGCCCCATGGTGGGCGCCAAATGTCGGGGGTTGGGTGCGACATATGCCAAAGGATGGCTTATCATGGTGGGAGCGAGTAGAACATCGCCGGTGCCAGGAAGCGGGATTAGGCAAAGGCATGCACGCCGGCGAATCTTACCCAGCTTCGGGGCTTTCCGGGGAGATAACACCCCTACTGCTGCTCTGCGGGGTCTCCGCATGATCACTAAGGCGTAGTGACTACAAGGTTGCTCCTAGAGCTGTATTCAGGAGGTAGAAGGGGGCAAGGCTAGCTTTCTTCCTCCTATGTGATCTGGTCTAAGGCTAATGGATGCGAACCCTTTGCATGGGTGCCCCGGAGGGTTTATATAGGCCTACCCCCCGGGGGTACAATGGTAATCCGGCTGGGCGCGGGTCCCAGCCGTCTGTCTCACAGGTCGCCGTCTTCTCCGCCGACTGCTGGGGCCCGCCGACTTGCGGGCCCCGCCGGCGAGTCCGGCACTGTAGCCGTGCTTCTGATGACGCAGGCTTGGTCATTGGGTCGTGGCAACAGTGCCGCCGTCTATCGGGCGATCACTGTCGTTACTCCCCGTCTTGTCTGGTTAATGGCGCGTGGGACCCGTGGGAGAGGCTGGCCGACTCTGGGGAGCCGACTCCCACGGGGCCGCCTTCGGGGCGTATCCGCCGTCTTCTATGCTCTCACTGACTGGCGGGTCCGCCGTCTCTGAGCCGTACAGGTAGGCCATCATGGCCACAGTGCGCCGCGCACTGTGGCTGAGGTCAGGGCTGGCATGGCAACAGTGCCGGGCCACGCCGGAGATCTCCGGCGGTACGGCTCACTGTAGCCATGCTGGCCCTTCGCAAGTAGGAGGTGACGGCCACGCCGTGGTCGTACCCGCCTCGCCTATCGCAACGAGTGCGGAGTCGTGGGCCGACTCTCCATAGCCGGCTCCTCTGGGAGTCATCATCTGAGACTCGGCTCATCTGGGAGTCGTCATCTAAGACTCGGCTCATCTGGGAGTCGTCATCTGAGACTCGGCTCATCTGAGAGTTGCCATCTGAGACTCGGCTCATCTGAGAGTCACTATCTGAGTCACGGCTCATCTGGGAGTCGCCATCTGAGACTCGGCTTGTCTGGGAGTCGCTATCTGAGACTCGGCTTTGAGGGGCGCGGCCTGCCCCGATGTTTTGAAAGGTTCTGGGGCTCGGGTTAGCCTACCTGTGGCCCATTACTTCGACATGGAGCCAGTGCGCCCGCGGACCAGAGGTAGAAGTGAGGCTAGGCCTTTCAACACACCCAAAAAACCCTGAGCTCAAATCATCAGCAGGAAAAAACCCATAGCGAGAATGTTCTCTGTATCCGCCGAAACTGACACTTGCATTTCATCAGTAGTCAATTGAGTTGAAGCAGAATGTTTGTGGACGTAAATATTCAGGAACCTCCACATCAGCAGCAATTTAACTTAAGCACTTAGAAACTTCCTGGCATCATTAAACTGATGAAGTTGTTTCTCCAGCATGTACATCCTTCCGTTTCTTAAAATATCAGATTTCATTGTGGAAAAGAGCATCTTTTGGCCCTTCGGCTTGTTGCAGTTTATCTTCAGTTTGCCGCAATAGAAAAGGTGACTCGCAGGCGCAGACGACTCCGCAAGGGCAGGGGTACTCAGGAAGAGTCCCAACACGGACGGACGTGGAAGAGGCCGGCGAGGTCTGATGGCAACCCGGACGGGAGGCGACTCCAGGCCGGTTGGCGCGGCGGCTTGCAATAGCGGCTCTAGGCTGGTCGGCGCTGGTCGGCTCTCCGCAAGGGTGAGACGGCGGCGGAGGCGCGAAGCGCCGTGCAGCTCGACAAAGTGGCTCGGGGCAGCGGCGGGGTTGGCCTGGCGCAGTCGAGGGCTCAATGCCGTGGACTAGAACCACGGGCGCGAGCTCGCGCATGGCCGAGAAAACCCGCAGTGATATGACTCAAGACCAGAACAAAATGCAAAAATGGCGGCTTATAGTGGACGGCTCAACGGCAACGGTGACTCGCCGGTGGTTCCGCAGAAGTGGAGCGAAGCAGCGGCGTCCACTTGGCGCGCCGGTGGAGGTTTAGAATAGAGGTGACCCAGCGCTCTGGAAGAGATGCGTTGGCGACTTGGAGCGTGGCAGCTCGACGCAGAGACGATGGTCACCTGGAGTCGGCGGGGAGGTACCTCGGCGAGGCAAGGCCGAGGCCAGAACGGCTCACGGCGCGGGTCTGCAGCGCCGCGGGCGCACGGCTTTGGGCGCGCGAGGGCGGCGACTCGATGTGGCACGGCAAGGGCCGCGGTGATAGCGGTGGCGGCTCAGGCAGGTTGCCCGGCGGAGGCGACTCGACGGCTGGCGCGTCGAGGTCGCCCCGAAGATGAAGCGCCGGGTCACCAGCGGTAGAGGCTGAAGCGGAGGGACGAGCCAGCAGCGGCCTTCGGTCAACGGCGGCTGATGGAGCGAGGCGGACGACGACAGCGGAGCGGGTCTGGTCACCGCGAGATTGGAAACGGCTTGGAGTTGTCGTGCGTCCATGATCAAATCTTCCTCCGAATCTGATGGATCAATGGATGGATCACCTTTGCCTTCACGTCTGGAACCAGCAGTACTAGTTTTCCTTCATGTGGGTACTAAATCAGCCATTAATATGAAGTACGCTGATCTAATTTGATGTTTTGGCGCAGTGCGTAGCCGCAATACCAAGGTAGCATGCAATCTCGAGACTAGAAGCTAATCTGCGACGATGCAATTTTTCTTCACACGCGCCGGCTCTCTAGTATAAAGCGGCAATAGAACAGCCAAGAACTCTGAGTCGGTCTCGGTTTCGCCGGATCACATGGCCACTGTTCCAGCGGAAATCAACTTCAATCGGACCGACGAATCAATAGTCACATGCGGTGGCGCGCACGGAACCCTAGCTTCTTTCGATCTAAAAACTCCTACTGGCTGCTCCAAAATTAATCACGGTCATAAAACAATGAATTTGGCGGCTCTTTCCTCATCTAATGAAGTCGCGAGCTTCTTGATTCCTGTGAGAGATCCCTTCAAGAACTCAACACCACCGTGCGCAGGCTCCACGGTGGGCGCCAACTCTCGTGGAATTGTCACGGCAGATGTCCTTAGTGTGAGGACTTAGTCGCGAGGCCAACGCATTTATGAGGTAGCTTGAGAAGGGTTGGGCGGAATCGAGAGACGCAACACAAGACAAGGATTTAGATAGCTTCGGGCCCCGGGAAATATCATCCGGTAATAACCCTACATGCTGTTTGTGGCTAGGTCTCATTATGATCACAAGGGAGTCGCCGGTAAGCCGGATCTCTTTAGTTAGGTCTAGCCCTAGAGATTGTTTCTTGCCTCCCCCCTCTTGGGGAGCCCTGCCCCTCCTTATATAAGTTAGAGGGGCGGGTTACATGTGGAGTCCTAGTAGGACTAGGACTAGTCTATCTTTTCTTACAAGTTGAATACAAGTTCGGGTCTTGCTTCCTTGTAAAGGAAATATTCATCATCCCTTTCCTCTTAAGACGGGCCAACATAACATGAGCCGGCCTTCTAGGCCTTGGGCCTAGTCTTCTATCTGACTCGCCGTTAGGGCCATCCGTGAGTCGCCAGCTCGTGAGTCGTCTGATCGATGAGCCGCCAGACCCGTGAGTCGCCAGTCTTCCAGCGGGTCATCGGTGAAGCGCCAAGTCTGGCCGGGTCATACTTCCGGCCGGGTCATACCGCGGGGTATATCCCCGACAAAGAAGATGAAAGATATTCTACGTGTGCAAGCTTGTTCCCGGGTAGAGTGGTGTTATTTGCTGGGTGCTAGGGTGGAATGCTAGTTGGGGATGGATTTGGATTCAGGAGCTGTGATTCGACAAAGACAGATATATGGCTCCCTCTCAGAACCGGAACCAGCGTGCAAGCCTCCTGGCTGGTGGTATATATGTAGGACGCGACCTGGCCATCGAGTCAAGCCCTCCCAAAATACACGACGGTGGCGCGCCAGTCGGAACTCAGAATATGGTACGCTACTCGGCGGGAAAGCGAGATGGCTGAGCCGGAGGCGTACAGGACGGAGACAGAGTCTCTGACGGACACCGACACAACGACGGCAGAGATGGAGTCTCACACGACGACGACGGACACAGACACCTCGGAGGCAGGGACGGAGTCAGACACGACGGACACGGACAGCAGCGTGCCGGAGCTGACACGGGAGGAGATGCTGCGGCTGTGTCACGCCCAATATGCGACCCTATCCAAAAGGAACTCAAAGGTCCCACCAAGGATAGACCCGCATATTGAAACGCTTTTTCAAGGTGGATATCATTACATCAACATTACATAATAGATAGGGATACATACAAAAGGCATACAATGCCACATGGATACAATATCACAATACATAAGAGCATCATCCGACTACGGATGGAACATAAACAGAAACTCAAACGACATCCACCCTGCTATCCCAGGCTGCCGACCTGGAACCTATCCCCTGATCGAAGAAGCAGGAGAAGAACTCCAATACAAGCAAACATCGCTCTCACGTCAAGATCATCGTGAAACCTGTACCTGCAACTGTTGTTGTAGTAATCTGTGAGCTACGAGGACTCAGCAATCCCATTACCATGGGTATCAAGACTAGCAAAGCTTAAAGGGAAAGGAAGGGGTAAAGTGGTGAGGCTGCAGCAGCGACTAAGCATATATGGTGGCTAACATACACAAATAAGAGCGAGAAGAGAGCAAAATGAACGGTCGTGAAGCTAGCAATGATCAAGAAGTGATCCTGAACTCCTACTTACGTCAAACATAACCCAGAAACCGTGTTCACTTCCCGGACTCCGCCAAAAAGAGACCATCACGGCTACACACACGGTTGATGCGTTTTAATTCAGATCTGGTGTCAAGTTATCTACAACCGGACATTAACCGCAGGTACGGCTTTCGAAAGATTATACCCTGCATGGGTGTCCCAACTTAGCCCATGATAAGCTCTCGCGATCAATGAAGGATATACCTTCTCCCAGGAAGACCCGATCAGACTCGGAATCCCGGTTTACAAGACATTTCGATAATGGTAAAACAAGACCAGCAAAGCCGCCCGATGCGCCGACAATCCTGATAGGAGCTGCACATATCTCGTTCTCAGGGCAACACCGGATGAGACAGGCTACGAGTAAAACCAGACCTCGAGTTGCCTCGAGGGGGCCCCGCAGGCGGCTCGGTTCGGACCAACACTTAGACTAGCACTGGCCCGGGGGGGCTAAAATAAAGATGACCCTCGGGTTGGCCGACCCAAGGGAAGGGTATAGGTGGTGGTGAGGCAAATGGTAAAACCAAGGTTGGGCCTTGCTGGAGGAGTTTTGTTCAAAGCGAACTATCAAGGGGGTCCCATAAATCACCCGACCGCGTAAGGAACGCAAAATCCGGGAACATAATACCGGTATGATGGAAACTAGGGCGGCAAGAGTGGAACAAAACACCAGGCAAAAGGCCGAGTCTTCCACCCTTTACCAAGTATATATATAGATGCATTAATGATATAAGAGATATTGTGATATCCCAACCAAAATCCTATCCGCCATGGAGCAATCTTCAACTTCACCTGCAACTAGGAACGCTATAAGAGGGCTGAGCAAAAGCGGTAACATAGCCAAACAACAGTTTGCATAGGAAAGGTATCAAAGGTTAGAGGTTCATGGCAATTTGGGATGGCTTGAAGAGTAAATGATAGGTAACGCAACATAGCGATAGAACGAAGCAACTAGCATAGCAATGATAGTAGTGAGATCCAGGGTAGCGGTCATCTTGCCTGAAATCCCGCAAGGAAGAAGAACGAGTCCATGAAGAAGACGAACGGATGAAGCCGAACCAAGCGTAGACGAACTAGTCCTCACGATCGCAACGAAACGGGAACTATCGAGAAGAAGCACACAACATAGTAAACACACCACACATGAACAAGACATGATGCACAAACAAGCATGATGCAAGACAAGACTACATGAAGCTACTCATGGCAAGAGATGACGCAAACAAGAGCAACACATCAAGGCAAGTTTAAATGAGGCCGGGAACAACATATAACAATTCCGGTAAGTCCTCGTATGCAAATTTCGAAGATGGTCCAGATCTGAATAAACCTTATGTTCAAGTTGTTAAACAGCAAGTTAAGATGCACAAAGATGATCTACACGAGATTCTAGTCAAGTTACATATAAAGTTCATTAGATTTGGAGCTACGGCCTAGAAGATATGAGCAAAACAAGGTAAACATGGCATTGATGCAAAATGCATACAAACATCAAGCAAACACCTTAAAACAAGGATGCAACATGATAATATGAAACTATATGCAAAAACAAGCAAGTTTCATATAGAGCACACTCAAAACGGAGCAACGGTTCAACACACACACATGAAACAAGTTTAAAGGACAAGCTGTCCGAAACAGCAACTAGGCATATTGCAAGCACCAAAACAACATGCTACAGGACCTCAACATGAAAACAAAAGGCATGGGCATGATGTACAGGTAAAGCATAACAAAACATGAACACTGAGCTATCTCCAGAAATCACTAGAACATGCTCAAACACACATGGCAAGATTGCATATAATAACAGTTTCAGCCTTTGCAGAAATTAACATCAGGTTGCAATGTTTAGAGCTATCAAACAACATGTTACGGGAACATATTATGGCAAACAAAGGCATGGCATGAACCTACTAAATGCATAGAACAAGAGTCCCTTACTTACCATGAGCCGAAAAGGATCAGAAGATATGATGGCACCCATGTAAACATGACAAATTATATTACAGATTCGAACATGGCAGAAACAGAATTATGAAGGCATGTTGGTGAGCTTGTACCACTCACCACAGAGCAATACATGGCATGGCAAGGAAACCAACAGTAAGAAGGAATGTTTATGAAGCTAAGCATGGCAAGAGAAAGTTCATAGCATGTAAGGATCAACTACAACAACCTTGGCAAAGTTGAATAACATGTAAACAATCTGCGAGGATACATTTTGAAGCAAAAGTAGAATACGAAAATGACATGCTAGACTACTCCATAATTGCAACCAGGGGCACGGATGGATAGAGAACAACCATATGTTCAAAACACCCTTACTGAAGTATCTCAAATTATGCATGGATAACTCTGTAGCATCAAGTTTACATGGCATCAAAATAACAGCAGAACAGGGACTAAAATCAGCAACATCACGATGCCTAGTTTGCATGCTTCTGCTAGTCACCACATTGATCACAAAAATACATGGGAAGAACCTCTGTAAATAAGACATGGCATAGTTGAAATCACATGTAGACATCAACCTCATAGGATGCACACATCAATCATGGAAAAAATGACAAATGAGCTCGTTCTGTTAAGAAACAGCAGAAAACATTATGAAGCACTCTTGCAATGATGATTCCGGCATCAAGATGAGCTCAAATGAACATGATGCAATGGAATGAAATGAAGTACTCGTTGAGGCGAACAATTTGACATATTACACGCACAAAACGTGACTACAGATGCAGAGATACGATGCGATGAACATGGCATGAAAATTACACAGATCTGGGACATGGGCAAATTTCGGGGAGGGGAAAGTCAACCTCATCTTTTCAGATCTGGATCAATGGCGCGGATGACGAGGACGGCCGGGGTTCGCCGGAGCAGAGGACGAGGAGGCGGCCGGCGGGGCGGAGAGGAGCTGGCCCGGCCGGATCCGGCACGGCGCGGCGGAGGGCGGCCGGGCGGCACGACGAGGCGCTGCGGGGCGGTGCAGCTCCGGCGGAGCTCGCCTGAGTCGCAGGGCGGACGGGACCGCGCCGGAGGTTGAGGGCGCGGAGGCGGGGCGACAGGGGCGCGAGGCCGCGGAGCTCCTGGCGGAGGAGGCGACGACGGCTGGGGGCGGCGGCCGGCCGGGGCGGTGACCGACGGCGGCGGAGATCCGCGGTGGCGGTCGGGTCCGGCCACCGGCGATGGACGGCGGCGCAGGGAGCGGGAGGCGGAGGCCGCGGGCGAGCGGGCGCGGTACGGGCCGGGCGGCGGTGGCGCACGAGCCCTGCGGGCCTGCAGCGGGCCGCGCGGGCCGGCGACGGGGTCAGGCGCGGGAGTTGACGTGGCGCGCACGGGTTGGCTGCGGGCGGCGGTGGCGGACATGTCGGTGGGGCGCGGACATGTCCGGCGGACGAGAGGAGCGGGGCTAGGGTTTCGGGGGGATTTGATCCGCGAATTTCGGGGGGAGGGCATATTTATAGTTTCTGGGAGTTAGGAGAGTCCAAATGAGGAGCGGTTTTCGGCCACGCGATCGTGATCGAACGACCGAGACATGGAGGGGAATTTGCTGGGTTTTGGGCCACTTTGGAAGGGGTGTTGGGCTGCACACAAAAGAGGCCTTTGCGGTTACCCGGTTAACCGTTGGAGTATCAAACGACCTCCAAATGGCACGAAACTTGACATGCGGTCTACCGGTGCTATACCAAGGCCGCTTGGCAAGACTCGGTCCATTCCGAGAAAGTTTAACACCCGCTCACAACGAGAGACTAAAGGGGGACGCCGGAGGACATAGGAGTGCCGGATTGCAAAACGGACAACGGGGAAAATGCTCGGATGCATGAGACGAACACGTATGCAAAAAGAAATGCACATGATGACATGATAAAATGCAACACGCAAGCAAATGACATGGCAACTACGGCGAATAACTGGCAGACACCTGGCGCATCGAATCCGGGGCGTTACAACACTCCTCCACTAACAAGAGATCTTAGGACCGAGACGGGAGAGAAAACGGAAGAGGTGAAACAAGAACTCAAGAGAAGAAGCAAAGAATCGAGAGCACTCGAGAAGAAGAGAGGAACAACGAGAATGACGAGAATCGAAAGCTCACGAAATCAGATAGACTATGAAAGCACTCCGGTTAGAACGAGATAAGAAACGAATAAGACTGAAAGGATTTAGGCAGCACTCCGGCTGAACAAGGAAATAATAGAACAGGAGCTTCACAAGATGGGATGACACTTGATGAGTTTAACAACGCAATGCCTCCGGAAGAATTGAAAGAGATGAACGAAAAGAACGGAGAAGAAAACGGAGAATTAATTACACTTCGAGGCTCGAGAAGAAAGATACTTGAACTCCACCAACAAAATCTTGATGAACTCTTGACGAATGAATTAACTCATGACGAACCACCATGAAGAACTCCGGTGACAAAAGATGATGAGATAGAATGAAGGATATAAGAATAAGATGAGCCTTGCGATGATTCCGATGGGGGTTCCGACGAGATGGCCAAGGAAACTTTGAACTCCGGGAAAGAAAACATGAAAACACTTGGAACTAGAATTTATTCATTAAGAACAAACTCTGAAGGAAGGGATTACTCGCTTGGATGAAATAAGAATAAGATTTATTGTATGCTTCTCCTTCATCAAATTAAATTGATGACAAGCAATGGATTTTGCATACTACTTATTCTCGTTGAAAAAGGATTAAGGGGAAACATAGCACAAAACTTGAGAAAGTCTTCATGAACCACCGGTAGGATTGAAAGAACGAATGGATTGAAATGATAACCAAAGGAAAGAAATCTGAATGAACCGCCGTAAGAATTCGAAAATGACTGACGAACGAGAATGAATCACCGGGAAGAATTAGAAGGAACAAATATGTTAGAGGGGATTTAGATGCAAAAGAACAAAGAGATAACAAGATGATTAAAGAACATTTGAGCGAAGCACTGGGATATTTCGATAACGGTAGCTGAAATGATGGCCTTCGGTGAAAAGAAATGGGAAAAAAACTTCTGACATACTCCGGATGGGTAAGAAAAGAAATATCTGACAAATGGAATAATTTGAGAGGATAATATGAAGCTAGAACCACGAAACTTCGGGAGAATGGACAAGATTTAGAGGAAAAACTCTTCTTCGGTCTTCGAATGACAACGAGAAACACCACCAAAATTACCGAGATACTCCGGTAGAATGAAAAGCGAAGAGGTTGAGCCAACAATGAAAAGAAATAGAAAGCGAACTTGGGGAAGGCATGTGAGTGATGGGATCCATTCTTACGTCACACTTAAAAGGAATTTGAGAATAACTCCGGGGGAATTAGAAGAGTCAGGTAAGATCCTGGAAAAAGACCTGTGGGTTAGGGCCCACTGAAGAGATAACACCGTTGGAAACGATTGTTGAACAGATAAATGATGCACCGGAACAGTTGAAATATTTGGATGAGGTGACAACCTCGAATTAATTGGAACACAGACGAATATAATGAGATGTCTTGAACACTCCGGAAGGATAAATTGGCGAGAGGCGAACAAGCAGGGACGTCACTTGAGCTGAGGGAAAGAATATAATCACTATCTAAAATGGAATTGAATCCACTGGAGAAGAAAAAGAGATGAAGAATGACGAATGAGACGAGAATTCACCAGTTGAAATGATTGAGGGAAGACTGAAGAGGCTCCACACGAATGAAAATTGATGGACGAGAGAGAGTCAGACTCCGGGAAGAAAAGGGTGGGAGGGCGGGAAAACAAAATCAACTTGGAAGGAGAAACAACGAATATCTTGAAGAGAAAACACCAGTTGAAATCATTGAGGAAAGAAAGCAGAGACTTCGCACGAGTAGGATGGATACTCGATTACGGGCTCCGGTTCCGAGAAGAATAAGGGTGGGCGGGTGGGAAAGAAAACAACTGAGGATTGAACTCAAGGATGAAGAGGCTCGAGTCGACTTGACGAGAAATGCACCGTATGAAAAGAGATGAGAACCAACGATCGGAAAACCAACTGCGTGATCCTAAAGAAAAATTTGAACGGGAAGAGGAGTAATTCAAAACACCTACGTCAAGATTCCTTACCAGAGCGACGAAGGGGTTGAGGAGTAAAAAGAATTCCTACTCTCCGATATAACTAGCCTCCGAAAACAGTTTTCTTCTAGACTCAACAATGGCCAAACTACACGATCAATCAAGGGGGCTCCTAGGGTCGGTCAAGGCTCTGATACCAACTTGTCACGCCCAATATGCGACCCTATCCAAAAGGAACTCGAAGGTCCCACCAAGGATAGACCCGCATATTGAAACGCTTTTTCAAGGTGGATATCATTACATCAACATTACATAATAGATAGGGATACATACAAAAGGCATACAATGCCACACGAATACAATATCACAATACATAAGAGCATCATCCGACTACGAATGGAACATAAACAGAAACTCAAACGACATCCACCCTGCTATCCCAGGCTGCCGACCTGCAACCTATCCCCTGATCGAAGAAGCAGGAGAAGAACTCCAATACAAGCAAACATCGCTCTCGCGTCAAGATCATCGTCAAACCTGTACCTGCAACTGTTGTTGTAGTAATCTGTGAGCCACGAGGACTCAGCAATCCCATTACCATGGGTATCAAGACTAGCAAAGCTTAAAGGGAAAGGAAGGGGAAAAGTGGTGAGGCTGCAACAGCGACTAAGCATATATGGTGGCTAACATACGCAAATAAGAGCGAGAAGAGAGCAAAAGGAACGGTCGTGAAGCTAGCAATGATCAAGAAGTGATCCTGAACTCCTACTTACGTCAAACATAACCCAGAAACCGTGTTCACTTCCCGGACTCCGCCGAAAAGAGACCATCACGGCTACACACACGGTTGATGCGTTTTAATTCGGATCTGGTGTCAAGTTATCTACAACCGGACATTAACAAATTCCCATCTGCCTATAACCGCAGGCACGGCTTTCGAAAGATTATACCCTGCAGGGGTGTCCCAACTTAGCCCATGATAAGCTCTTGCGATCAATGAAGGATATACCTTCTCCCAGGAAGACCCGATCAGACTCGGAATCCTGGTTTACAAGACATTTCGACAATGGTAAAACAAGACCAGCAAAGCCGCTCGATGCGCCGACAATCCCGATAGGAGCTGCACATATCTCGTTCTCAGGGCAACACCGGATGAGACAGGCTACGAGTAAAATCAGACCTCGAGTTGCCCCGAGGGGGCCCCGCAGGCGGCTCGGTTCGGACCAACACTTAGACAAGCACTGGCCCGGGGGGGCTAAAATAAAGATGACCCTCGGGTTGGCCGACCCAAGGGAAGGGCATAGGTGGTGGTGAGGCAAATGGTAAAACCAAGATTGGGCCTTGCTGGAGGAGTTTTATTCAAAGCAAACTGTCAAGGGGGTCCCATAAATCACCCGACCGCGTAAGGAACGCAAAATCCAGGAACATAACACTGGTATGACGGAAACTAGGGCGGCAAGAGTGGAGCAAAACACCAGGCAAAAGGCCGAGTCTTCCACCCTCTACCAAGTATATATATAGATGCATTAATGATATAAGAGATATTGTGATATCCCAACCAAAATCCTGTCCGACATGGAGCAATCTTCAACTTCACCTGCAACTAGCAACGCTATAAGAGGGCTGAGCAAAAGCGGTAACATAGCCAAACAACGGTTTGCATAGGAAAGGTATCAAAGGTTAGAGGTTCATGGCAATTTAGGATGGCTTGAAGAGTAAATGATAGGTAACGCAGCATAGCGATAGAACGAAGCAACTAGCATAGCAATGATAGTAGTGAGATCCAGGGTAGCGGTCATCTTGCCTGAAATCCCGCAAGGAAGAAGAACGAGTCCATGAAGAAGACGAACGGATGAAGCCGAACCAAGCGTAGACGAACTAGTCCTCACGATCGCAACGAAACGGGAACTATCGAGAAGAAGCACACAACATAGTAAACACACCACACATGAACAAGACATGATGCACAAATAAGCATGATGCAAGACAAGACTACATGAAGCTACTCATGGCAAGAGATGACGCAAACAAGAGCAATACATCAAGGCAAGTTTAAATGAGGCCGGGAACAACATATAACAATTCCGGTAAGTCCTCGTATGCAAATTTCGAAGATGGTCCAGATCTGAATAAATCTTATGTTCAAGTTGTTAAACAGCAACTTAAGATGCACAAAGATGATCTACACGAGATTCTAGTCAAGTTACATATAAAGTTCATTAGATTTGGAGCTACGACCTAGAAGATATGAGCAAAACAAGTTAAACATGGCATTCATGCAAAATGCATACAAACATCAAGCAAACACCTTAAAACAAGGATGCAACATGATAATATGAAACTATATGCAAAAACAAGCAAGTTTCATATAGAGCACACTCAAAACGGAGCAACGGTTCAACACACACACATGAAACAAGTTTAAAGGACAAGCTGTCCAAAACAGCAACTAGGCATATTGCAAGCACCAAAACAATATGCTACAGGACCTCAATATGAAAACAAAAGGCATGGGCATGATGTACAGGTAAAGCATAACAAAACATGAACACTAAGCTATCTCCAGAAATCACTAGAACATGCTCAAACACACATGGCAAGATTGCATATAATAACAGTTTCAGCCTTTGCAGAAATTAACATCAGGTTGCAATGTTTAGAGCTATCAAACAACATGTTACAGGAACATATTATGGAAAAAAAAGGCATGGCATGAACCTACTAAATGCATAGAACAAGAGTCCCTTACTGACCATGAGCCAAAAAGGATCAGAAGATATGATGGCACCCATGTAAACATGGCAAGTTATATTACAGATTCGAACATGGCAGAAACAGAATTATGAAGGCATGTTGGTGAGCTTGTACCACTCACCACAGAGCAATGCATGGCATGGAAAGGCAACCAACAGTAAGAAGGAATATTTATGAAGCTAAGCATGGCAAGAGCAAGTTCATAGCATGCAAGGATCAACTACAACAACCTTGGCAAAATTGAATAACATGTAAACAATCTGCCAGGATACATTTTGAAGCAAAAGTAGAGCACGAAAATGACATGCTAGACTAGTCCATAATTGCAACTAGGGGCATGGATGGATAGAGAACAACCATATGTCCAAAACACCCTTACTGAAGTATCTCAAATTATGCATGCATAACTCTGTAGCATCAAGTTTACATGGCATCAAAATAACAGCAGAACAGGGACTAAAATCAGCAATATCACGATGCCTAGTTTGCATGCTTGTGCTAGTCACCACATTGCTCACAAAAATACATGGGAAGCACCTCTGTAAAGAAGACATGGCATAGTTCAAAACACATGTAGACATCAACCTCATAGGATGCACACATCAATCATGGCAAAATTGACAAATGAGCACGTTCTGTTAAGAAACAGCAGAAAACATTATGAAGCACTCGTGCAACAATGATTCAGGCATCAAGATGAGCTCAAATGAACATGACGCAATAGAGTGAAATGAAGTACTCGTTGAGGCGAACAATTTGACATATTACACGCACAAAACGTGACTACAGATGCAGAGATACGATGCGATGAACATGGCATGAAAATTACACAATCTGGAACATGGGCAAATTTCAGGGAGGGGAAAGTCAACCTCAATTCTTTCAGATCTGGATCGATGGCTGCGGATGACGAGGACGGCCGGGGTTCGCCAGAGCAGGGACGGGGATGCGGCCGCGCGGGCGGGGACGGGGAGGCGGTGTGATGAGGCGCTGCGAGGCGGCGCAGCGCCGGCAGAGCTCGCCTGAGTTCGCAGGGGGACGGGGACCGGCGCCGGAGGTAGAGGGCGCGGGGAGGCGGTGGCGACAGGGGCAGCGAGGCCGCGGAGCTCTGGCGGAGAGGCGACGGCGGGGAGATCCGCGGCGGCGGTCGGGTTCGGCCACCGGCGGCGGACGGCGCGCAGGAGCGGAGCAGAGGCCGCGGGGGCTGGCGGGCGTCGGTGGGGCCGGGCGGCGGCGGCGCACGAGCCCGCGGGCTGCCAGCGGGGCGCGGGCCGGAGGCAGAGGGGGGGGAAAGGTCGGGCGCGGAGGTGATGTGGCGCGCACGGGTTGGCTACGGGGCGGCGGTGGCGGACATGTCCGGCGGACGAGAGGAGCGGGGCTAGGGTTTCGGGGGGATTTGATCCGCGAATTTCGGGGGAAGGGCATATTTATAGTTTCTGGAAGCTAGGAGAGTCCAAATGAGGAGCGGTTTTCGGCCACGCGATCGTGATCGAACGACCGAGAGCATGGAGGGGAGTTTGCTGGGTTTTGGGCCACTTTGGAAGGGGTGTTGGGCTGCACACAAAAGAGGCCTTTGCGGTTACCCGGTTAACCGTTGGAGTATCAAACGACCTCCAAATGGCACGAAACTTGACAGGCGGTCTACCGGTGCTATACCAAGGCCGCTTGGCAAGACTCGGTCCATTCCGAGAAAGTTTAACACCCGCTCACAACGAGAGACTAAAGGGGGACGCCGGAGGACATAGGAGTGCCGGATTGCAAAACGGACAACGGGGAAAAGGCTCGGATGCATGAGACGAACACGTATGCAAAAAGAAATGCACATGATGATATGATAAAATGCAACACGCAAGTAAATGACATGGCAACTACGGCGAATAACTGGCAGACACCTGGTGCATCGAATCCGGGGCGTTACAGGCTGCTGGAGCCGGACCCGGAGCTCACGGACGAGGAGAAGGCGCTGCGGGCGCTCCACCTCGTCTGCTGCTGAGAGCTCACCGAGCACGACCCCAAGTCCAACGCCGACGTCTGCACCCGCTTCTCCAGCTTCAATATAGCCTTCTTCGACCTCGACCAAGAGTGTCAGTACACCACCGTTCTCGTACTAACTAACTTTTTTACGAAAAGGGGTGTTACCCCAGCCTCTGCATCAGAAAGATGCATACGGCTCATATTATTAAAAAAACGAAACCAGTCTCAAAGTCTCCAGTATCTGAAAGTACGAAAGGAAAACATGATGCTCAAGCGAGCCTAATCAAGAAGCCACAACCGGCTGGCAAATAAAATAGGAGCACTACATGCCTATCCTATTACATGACCGCCATCCAAACCGGTTGAAAATAACCCGAGCTACCATCTCCCATCGGGTAGACGCAGTAGCCAAACGCCCCCTGGCCTCCGTCGCACTAACTAACTAACAATCTCGTTTAGCTGATTGGCTGACATGAACGAATCCTTTTACAGCCGAGGCTATCCATGGGTCGTGGCTTCAAGACCTCGCCTCTTCTCAGCAGAGCTCAGCCGTGCAATCATCGGTCAATGTCATTTCCCTGAAGGTAGCCGACTCCGACGTGGACTACCCGATCAGTGTGTTTGGCACCGTGCTCGCGAGGGACGATGCCGACTACAGATGTGTCTACTTGTTCCGCCGCGACAGGGATAATCCCCAGTGCATTGAGTCGCCGGTATCTATCTGCTCCTCCATAAACCCTACTAAAGATATCCACGTTAACCTTGCGTATCGGAAATTTTGAACTAAAACCACGACAAGTATTTTAGAACGGAGGGAGTACTTTTAATTAAGGGTCCCGATAACTGCCACACGTGTGGTGTATCGGGTGGTTGTGTCGCACGTCCTGTGTGGCACGGAGACAACCCCGCCCACACGACCGCGTCCGGGCGCGCGCAGCCACAGCCCGCACGTCTGGTGCAGCGCGATCGCCCCGCACAAGCACGTCCGAGCGAGCGAGCACGCGGCCCGCATGACCCGTCTCGGCCGTCGCCCCTCCCCGCTTGCGAGCGACACGCCCCGCGTGTCAGTAACCATGCGTCCCGCCGCGATTGCCATGGTCCGGACCCTCTTCAGTTGCCATGTTGCTGAACTGCAGTTGCCATGTTGCTGAACTACAGTTGCCATGTTGGACAACTACAATTGCCATGGTTGCTCAACTGCAGTTGCCATCTTAGGTCAAGTGCCGGATGCCATTTTTGGGCAACTACAGCTTTTGCCATGTCAGACAACTACAGTTATCATGATTTGGAAAACTTTAAGAGTTGCCACCTACTAACACTGGACAGTTGCCATGTAGCACTAAAACACATGGCAAAAACATGTTGCGGGTAAAAACAGAGTTGCCATGTATCCTGCAAAAACACATGGTAACTGATGGCTTTTGGTGTGTGGAAGAGGAGACGGGCATGTGGGTGACGGTGGTATCTTTAGGAGTTGCCACCTACTAACACTAGACAGTTACCATGTAACGCTACAAAATAGACGTGGCAACAATAACATGTTCAGGTAAAAAGAGAGTTGCCATATGCTTACAATCACAAATAGGGCAGTTGCCATGTACCCTTCAAAAACATGGCAAATGACAGTTTGGGTGTGGGAGAGTGGGAGAATGGCAGTCGTGGAAGATGGGGAACAGGAGTGGTGCGTGGCGTGCGAGCGCGACAGCAGTTCCATCGCACGCCCCGACTGGCGAACGTTGGCCGCGGAGAGAAAACAGGCATGTGGACGAACCCCCCCACATGCCACACACACGATTTGTTCTATGTGGCATATAAAATCAGCCTTTTTATGCCAAGATTCGTGCAAAAGGCGCTGGACGGTGATGGAGACGTGTGGGCGAGTTGGCTAACGCCCACATGTGTGGGCGTTAACATTTCCGTTAATTAACTATTTGAAGACATTTTGACGTTGGTTACCTTTCCTAAACCCTTGTGCAGGACATGCTAACTTTGACAGGCCCAAACCGAGGGCTCGTCGTGCCACACACCATCTTCTTCGAGATCAACCTGAAGATCAATGGCGACGGAGCCACCGGCGACAGGGATTTCAGCAAAGGTGTGATAGAACACTACCCTGTTCCCTTGGAGAAGGGCCCCAAGGCTGAGCTGCTATCTAGCTGGCTGAGCACCGTAGAACTGGTAGCAGCGCCCGTTCCATATTCCGTGGCAGCCACCGTCAAGATCGGTATTCTGAATGGACCCTGCGACGCCCCTTTCAGTGGCAAGATAACCGCCTGGACCGCCGGAGACACCGAGAGCCACATCATTCTATACGAACACGAAAACAGAGCGATGGGCGACCGTAGATTGATCGGAGATGGCGGTTCGATCGCGTTGAGCCGTAGTTTGGTGGCCGTCCATGTCCCCAATCCCTTGTTTGATGAGTATGAAGAAATCGCACTCAGTGTTTGTTTTACATCCGGTGATGGTGAGGGTGAGTGCACCTGTGTCACTCTGAAGTACCCTTAAGAGGAGAAGGTTTGCATTCATGGTGCCTATGAGCTTCAGGTGGAGGTTACCTGGACAGCCATTCTGGAAGGGCCGTTTGGCACAGATGTTGACAAAAGATGGAGCTCTGTTCCTCTGAAACCATTGATTTTCTGATGATCTATGCCTCAAAACAGGTGAAGGATGCTTGGTAGGATACTGACAGCCGGAGCGAAGGCACCGTGACTCCCCTCCCCGTCACCGGCCATCGGGACAGCAAGCAGCGAGGAGGCGAATCCACGGGCTCGCTAGCGAAGCGGGGAAGGGAGAGGAGAAAACGCTTGGAGAAAAAGTTACATCACCAAGAAAGTCCAAATCAAATTTTCTCTTGAACTGAACAATCAAATTACAAACCGTTTTCATTGTTGTATTTTTCGTGTCGAGGTGTTCAAAACTAGATCTCATGATGATAAATTTGTATTTTTTGTGCCAACGCCCATGACATCCAAGGCCGCAGTTGCCAAGATCCGATGTCAGTTTGATCGCCATCGATGCGCCCCAACGTCCCGCAACCGCTAACCAGATCTAGCCACAGGAGCGCCACACCGCGCGGCTTCGCCGGCCGACCCTCCGGCGGTGGCGACGCGGGGTTGAGCGGGAGGGGGGATTCTCGCGGCGGCGGCGGTTAGGGTTCCCCCGTGTCGCCAGCAGCGGCGACTATTGTTGTTTCTTTTCAGTGCCAGCAAGTGTTGAGAATCTGAAACGATTTGGGAATCCTATACTGCTGAAGGCCGGAGGAGGGAGTACGTTTTCCTGTGGAAAACAAAGACCGCCCACCGGTTCGTCGATAGAGACCTGCCCTCACGTGAGCCAGCGACCAAAGTCCAGACATTCTCACAAACTCAGATTTTATCCGCGCGACCACGTACGAGCAGAGTTGCAGAAAAAGAAGCGAGCGAATCCCACCTTTTATCCCTCCAACAATTGTGACTGTATTTTTACCCTACGACGCAGAGACATATTGTCCGCTCAAAACAACTACGTAGCGCTCAAAACTAATCTTTGCGGCTGCAACTAGCATTGCCGACATGCATTGCATTTGCATGATGACTTTACACAAGCCTCCAAAAGCAGATCCCCACGGGGTTTTGGCGCAGCATTTGCTTCCAGATACTTCACAGATAAGATGGACGCAGCGAGACTTAAGCGAAGCAGGGCACGTGAGCGTGCAGTGATACCGCCCATCTTCCTTCGGAATCAAGCAATGGACGCAGATGAGACACGAATGAACCACCCACCACACCAATGTTAGAGAAGTCACAATTTTATTTGCCAAATATACTAGTACTGCTCAGGATGATGAACTGCAGGCGTGACGACCAAACCACACGACCCATAGACGATAGTGATTGAAATTCAGACATTCTCTCCCCTCGAGAAAATTTTTTCAGACGTTCTTTCTTTTTTACACTCATCACAACTTTATTTAACCCTCCCACTCAGGGATCTCGTCTGAGACAATATGCAAAATGAAATCTGGGGGCACATGCAGCCACACCTTACATAACTTATTAGACACTGCTTCTTTAGCTAAGCAATGAGCCGCATTATTGGCCTCGCGGCGCGCCCAAGAGATTTTCCAACTTACCCTCGAGGCCAATATTTGCTTGACGTCCTCTACGATCGGCCTCATCTCTGAGAGATCCTTCTCTGTATTTTGAAGTTTGTCTACAATCGCTTTGCAATCCATCTTGATGTGGATCCTAGCAATGTTCAGTTCATTCGCAAACTGGGCTGCTCTTCTGCATGCGAGGAGCTCAACCCTCGCTGGGTCATTCCCCAGTGGGATGACATGGCAAGCTCCACCCAAGTAAGCACCTTCATGGTTTCTACAAATCATCCCAGCTCCCCCGTCGTTGCCCCCCTTCGCCGTAGCGCCGTCGACATTAATTTTCACTCAGCCTTCCTCCGAGGGCTTCCACCTTGCCTTCACCACCGGCTGGGTCTGCTTGCTTGTACGACCATGTATGCCCTGCCACTCGCCCATGAGATGAAACACCCTTCGCGCGATCTCTTCCGCTTCTTCAATTCGCTTGCCGTCCCGTGCATTATTTCTCGCCAGCCAAAGCGCATACCTCCCTTGTACCATGACCGCTCTCTCATCATCTGACGCCTTCTCGAACCATGTGAGTAACCACCGCGACAACGCACTCTGAGGGCAGACTGACTCCGGCGGGATCGCCACCGGTACCCCCAACTCCGAATGCATTATCTTCCAGAACTTAGCCGAGTGATAGCAGCCCCAGAACCGATGGTAGATCGTTTCCTCCCTACCACACGTGACGCAGAAGACGCCCTGCTTAATCTTCCTTCTCAACAGTTCAGCTCCCACTGCCAACCCGTTTCTAATCAGCCGCCACATATGGATCTTGACTTTGCCCGGCGCCACCGTGTCCCAAAGATTCATCCACGCCCTATGATCCGCCACCGAGGACGAAGACTCCGGCCGTCCGGAGCTCACCCTCTTCTGGCTCATCCGTAGGTGGTACGCCGAGCGGACAGAGAAAACGCCGTTTTTTTTTGTGTAGTTCCAAGCCAAGTAGTCATGTACACCTTGCCCTCCCACCGGGATTTGTAATATCTCATACGCATCATCCGGAGCAAACATCTCCAACAGTTTGTTTCTGTCCCATGATATACCATCATCCTCGAGTAGGTCCCCCACCCGGGTGATGCTGTTGATGTACACTTGACCCAGTGGCCTCAGGCTGCCTTTCCTCGAAATCCAGTTGTCATGGTGAATAGATATTTTAGAGCCATCACCGATCCGGCATATCAACCCGTCATTGAGCAGATCTCGGCCATGTAAAATGCTTCGAAAGGTGTACGAACCCCCAGTGGGGCACGTAGCATTCAGAATTGATCCGTCCGGGTAATACCGTGCCTTCAGTACCCTTCCACACAACGAGTCCGGCGTCCGTAGCAGGCACCAGGCTGTCTTGGCCAGCATTGCTTGGTTGAAAGCCTCCGGATCCCGGAAGCCTAGGCCCCCTCATGCTTGCGGGTACACATTTTTTCCCATCCAATCCAATGTACCTTCTTACGACCACCCGCTTCACCCCACCAGAAGTTTGAAGAGATAGATGACAGATTCCCGCACATTTTCTTCGTGAGTTGAAAGCAGCTCATGGTGAAAGTCGGTGTGGATTGGAGTCCAGATTTTACCAACACTTCCCTAGCCTTTTTAGATAAGCATTGTCCCTTCCATCCGGAAACTTTTCCTTTGGCACTATCCTTGACATATTTGAAAGACCCATCTTTTGATCTCCCCACCACTGTAGGGAGTCCCAAATAATGCTCACTTAGTGCTTCCTCCGTTATGCCAATCACTTGCTTGAGCTCGTCCTTCACATCATCCTGAGTGTCCTTTCCGAAAAAATTGCTGATTTCTGTAAGTTCACCTTTTGGCCCGATGCAACTTCGTATTCCTGCAAAATTGAGCGAAGTGTCTCAAAGCTGTCTCTTGAGCCCTCCAGGAAGACCACGCTGTCATCGGCAAAGAGAAGGTGGGTAACCGTAGGGCCTCCCCCTCCAAAAGACACCCCCTTGATATTGTTTTCCTCCTGAGCATGCTTTAGCAAGGCAGAGAAACCCTCCACACAGAATAAAAATAGATATGGGGAGAGAGGATCCCCCTGTCGCAGTCCTCGTGAGGGAAAAAACCGTTCAGACAGGTCTCCATTAAGCTTAACCGAAAACGTTACAGATTTCACACATCTCATAACCATCTTCGTCCAGTGATCAGAGAAGCCAAATTTGTGCAACATTTGTTCAAGGAATTCCCACTCAACTCTGTCGTATGCCTTCATCATATCCAACTTAACCGCACAGATGGGCTTCCTTCGCTTTCTCTTCCTTATAGCATGCACACACTCATACGCCACCAGAACATTATCAGTGATGAGCCTTCCCGGTACAAACGAGCTTTGCTCCTCAGAGATCATAAGCGGAAGAACCACTTTGAGACGATTGGCCAGTGCCTTTGCCACAATCTTATATAGTACGTTACATAAACTGATGGGTCTGAACTGTGACATTAGCTCTGGTGACTTCACTTTCGGGATCATAACTAACACCGTATCATTAAAACCATTAGGGGTGGCTGTCCCTGACAGGAATTCCCGCACCGCACCACAAACCTCGTCCTTAACCAGCGCCCAGTGGCGTTGGTAGAACATGGCAGGGAGCCCATCCGGACCTGGCGCCTTTGACGGCCCCATTTGGAACAGGGCCACCTCGATCTCTTTGTCTGTGAATGGCGCGCATAGTTTTGCATTCATCTCCTCGGTCACCATTGCATCAATGTGTTGTAGCACCCTTTCCACACTCCGTGATCCCTCCGAAGCAAATAAATTTGCATAAAACTGGGCTGCCATCGCTCTCATCCCCACGTCATCTGTACACTTCATCCCATCTTCTCGTCGTAGCGACTTGACGGTGTTCTTCCTCTTCCGGTGCGAGGCCCGGTTTTGGAAGTATTTAGTATTCTGATCTCCATCCTGAAGCCAATCCACACGAGAGCGCTGTTTGTAGTACAACTCCTCCCTCTCGTAGAGCTCGTGAAGCTGGTCCTCTATATCCTTGATCTCCTATCGATAACCCGTCCTAGCAGACCGCTCCTTTGCTTCCACCAGCTAAGCTTTAAGATGCGAAATTTGCCTTTTGATCGATCCAAAAGCTCTTCGGCTCCATTCCTGCATTGCCGACGTTGTAGCTTTTAGGGTGCTACATGCTGTCGCGAGTCGGCCCCCTCTCTGATTGGCTGCATGCGCCTTCCCCCATGCATTGGTGACCATGGCCTTGTAGCCATCATGTCGCGTCCACGCTGCCTCGTAAATAAATCGGCGCTAGCCTCTCGCTCGGGCGCCCCCCAGTCATTAGTGCTTTGATAATTAACGCTTGGTGATCTGACTCTTCTGTCATCACATGTAGCACTTCCGTTTCTGGGAAAGTTTGGGCAAAGTCTGCATTGCATGTTGCCCTGTCTAGCCGCACTTGTATATTATCATCCGCATCCCACTTGTTATCCCATGTGAACGGATACCCCGAGAAACCAAGATCTGCCAGACCGCAGTCGGTGAGGCATTATTCAAACATTTCCATTTGCGCCCTACTCCTCGGGTTACCTCCTTGCTGCTCATCATGGCGTAGTGCTTCGTTGAAATCACCCGCACAGATCCATGGGAGGTTGTCTTGAGCACAGATATAACGCATGACCTCCCAGGTCTTTGATCTTTTCTCAACGCACGGTTCTCCATAGATTCCAGTGAACCTAAAGGAGACACCATCACAGACCATGGCCGCATCGATGTAATATTGACACCATGGCCTAACAGTAACCTCGACATGGTCTCTCCACCATAGAGCAAGACCACCACTCTTTCCCTTACAGTCCACCGCTACACCTTTGCTAAACCCCAAACTCCACTTGAGTCTATCCATCGCTCCCGCCCTCTTTTTGGTTTCCGATAAGAACACCACCGCTGGGTTGTATGACCTAATCAGGTCCCTGAGTTCGCCAACTGCCGAGTCCAACCCCAATCCCCGGCAGTTCCAGGCCATGATGATCATTGCTCTCGGCGGCCCCGCTCATTAGCAGGGTCCGCCGTTACCTTCTCATGCTCCTCAATACGGTCGAACACGGAGGAGGTCTTCTGTCGAGTGTCCCGGATAAAGTATTCTTCCCCCTTCCTCTTATTCCCATCTCCTTTTGGCATCCATACTTGTCTCGGTCTCCTCTTCCTAGAGTTTGGTGTGTTGTGGGGGCTGACTCCCCTCTCCCTTCTGTCTTCATGATCCTGTCTAGGCTTACGTACATAGTAGCCTCTCCTCCTTTCAGATGGGTAGGATGGGTTGTAACCATGTCTGTCCTCACCCCCTCTGCTTGTGGATCCTCTTTCCCACTGATCCCTCGCCACAAAATGACCATGATCCTGCTCTCTCTGTCTGTAACGCCCCGGATCCGATGCGCCAGATGTCTGCTAGTTATTCGCCGGCGTTGCCATGTCTTTTGCTTGCGTGTTGCATTTTATCATGTCATCATGTGCATTTCATTTTGCGTACGTGTTCGTCTCATGCATCCGAGCCTTTTCCCCGTTGTCCATTTTGCAATTCGGCGCTCATATGCCCTCCGGCGTTCCCCTTTTCGTCTCCTGTTGTGAGTGGGTGTTAAACATTCTCGGAATGGCCCGAGCCTTGCCAAGTGGCCTTGGTATAGCACCGGTAGACCGCCTGTCAAGTTTCGTGCCATTTGGAGGTCGTTTGATACTCCAACGGTTGACCGCGTAGCCCGAAACCCCCCTTTCTTTTTGCAGCCCAACACCCCTTCCAAACTGGCCCAAAACCCATCTATCTCCCCTCCATGCTATCGGCCGTTTGATCATGATCGTGCGGGCGAAAACCGCTCCTCATTTGGACTCTCCTAGCTCCCTCTACCTATAAATAGGTCCTCCCCCTCCTTTTTCGCGGATCATTTTCCCCCCGAAACCCTAGCCCCGCTCCTCTCGCCCGCCGGACACGTCCGATCTAGACCGGACATGTCCGCGCCGCCGGCCCGCGGAGCCCATTCGGGGCCCGCGCGGGCCCAGATCCCGCCACCGCCATGGCCTTCGTCGCCGCCCGAGGCTCCCTTGCCGCTGCCGCCTCCGGGAACGGACTCCCCGGGGCCAGATCTGTCCGGATCCGGCCGGGACCGCCGCCCCATGGCCTCCTCCTCGCTGGCTCCGGCGAGCTCCAGCCTGATTGAGCCGCCGCCGCCGCCATGTCCTCGGGAGCGAGCAGCTCCCCGTGCGCCTCAGCGCCCCCCTCATGGGCCCGACCTCCCTAGGGCCCAGCGCCCCGGCCCAGCTCCAGCCGGCCTGCCAGGCCGCCTCCCCCACCGTCCTGGGCTGAAGCCCATGGTGAGCAGTGCCTAATCTCCGCCCCGTGCGTCTAATAGCTATTTTGCGCTCGATCCATTTTTTTTCCAGAAAAATGAGCAAGTCCTTTTTTTCCTGTCATATTTTCATGCCATGTTCGTTGCATCGTATCTCTGTATCCGTAGCTCCGTTTCATGCGTGTAATATGTCAAATTGTTTGGCTCGACGAGTACATCATTTCATTCCATTGCATCATTTTCATTTGAGGTCATCTAGATGCCTGAATCATCGTTGTAAGAGTGCTTCATAATGTTTTCTGCTGTCTGTTATCAGAACAAGCTCATTTGTCATTTTTGTCATGATTGATGTGTGCATCCTATGATGTTGATGTCTACATGTGTTTTGAACTATGCCATGTCTTCTTTACAGAGGTGCTTACTATGTATTTTTGTGATCAATGTGGTGACTAGCACAAGCATGCAAACTAGGCATCGTGATGTTGCTGATTTTAGTCCCTGTTTTGCTGTTATTTTTATGTCATGTAAACTTGATGCTACAGATAGATCCATGCATATTTTGAGATACTTCAGTAAGGGTGTTTTGAACATATGGTTATTGTCTATCCATTCATGCCCTTTATTGCAATTATGGAGTAGTCTAGCATGTCATTTTCGTGCTCTACTTTTGCTTCAAAATGTTTCCAGGCAGATTGTTTACATGTTATTCAACTTGGCCAAGCTTGCTATAGTTGATCTGTGCATGCTATGGACTTGTTCTTGACTTGGTTTGTTTCACAAACATGTCTTCTTGATGATGCTATGCTTATCTTGTCATGCAATGACTTGTGGTGAGTGAATCGAGCTTGTTAAGTAGGGTACATGATGTTGCTGTTTCGCTAGGCTGAATCTGTTATTTCCTGATGCTATATAAACATGTTGCCACTAATCATTCTATGCATAATCTGGAGATGTTCTATAAATATGTTTTGATATACATGTCATCCTCTAACCATACATGCCCCTGGTTGCATTTATAGGTTGCTGTCGATTGTTCATATCTTGCTCCAAAGTTACTTTATAATGTTGTTGTCAGCCTGTTAACATTAAGTTCAGTTGTTGCCATGTGTTTTGCTAGTGTTCCATGCATCCTATGACCTTGCTATTTCCATGACTAGCTTCACAAATATGCCTTATTACTGTTGGGTGCCTTGCCATGCTATATATTGCTCTGTAGTGAGTGGTACAAGCTCATCTACATGCCTTCATAATTCTGTTTCTGCCATGTTTGAATCTGTAATATAACTTGCTATGTTTACGTGGGTGCCATCATATTTTCTGGAGCTTTTTGGCTTATGGTTGGTAAGGGACTTTTGATCTATGCATTTAGTAGATTCATGCCATGCCTTTGCTTGCCATGATAAGTTCATGTAACATGTTGTTTGATAGCTCTAAACATTGCAACCTGATGTTAATTTCTGCAAAGTCTGAATTGTTATTACTTGCAATCTTACCATGTGTGTTTGAGCATGTTCTAGTTATTTCTGGAGATAGCTTAGTGTTCATGTTTTGTAATGCTTTACCTGTACATCATGTCCATGTCTTTTGTTTTTATGTTGAGATGCTGTAGCATATTGTTTTGGGTGCTTGCAATATGCCTAGTTGCTGTTTTTGGCAGATTATTGTTATAACTTGTATAGCGTGTGTGTGTTGAACCGTTGCTCCGTTTTGAGTGTGCTCTATATGAAACTTGCTTAATTTTGCATGTAGCTTCATATTATCATGTTGCATCCTTGTTTTGAGGTGTTTGCTTGATGTTTGGGTGCATTTTGCATCAATGCCATGTTTAACTTGTTTTGCTCATATCTTCTAGGCCGTAGCTCCGAATTAAATGAACTTTATATGTAACTTGAATAGAATCTCGTGTAGATCATCCTTGTGCATCTTAACTTGCTGTTTAACAACTCGAACATAAGGTTTATTCAGATCTGGACCAATTTCGAAATATGCATATGAGAACTTACCGGAATTGTTATATGTTGTTCCCGGCCTCATTTAAACTTGCCTTGATGTGTTGCTCTTGTTTGCATCATCTCTTGCCATGAGTAGCTTCATGTAGTCTTGTCATGCATCATGTTTGTTGTGCATCATGCCTTGTTCATGGTTGGTGTGTTTACTATGTTGTGTGCTTCTTTTCGATAGTTCCTGTTTCGTTGCGATCATGAGGATTCGTTCGTCTACGCTTGGTTCGTCTTCGTGGCTTCATCCATTCGTCTTCTTCATGGACTCGTTCTTCTTCCTAGCGGGATTTCAGGCAAGATGACCGCTACCCTGGATCTCACTACTATCATTGCTATGCTAGTTGCTTCGTTCTATCGCTTTGCTGCGCTACCTATCACCTGTTTATCAAGCCATCCCAAATTGCCATGAACCTCTAACCTTTGACACCTTTCCTATGCAAACCGTTGTTTGACTATGTTACCACTTTTGCTCAGCCCCTCTTATAGCGTTGCTAGTTGCATGTGAAGTTGAAGATTTCTCCATGGTGGATAGGATTATGTTTGGGATATCACAATATCTCTTATATTATTAATGCATCTATATACTTGGTAAAGGGTGGAAGACTTGGCCTTTTGCCTGGTGTTTTGTTCCACTCTTGCCGCCCTAGTTTCTGTCATACCAGTGTTATGTTCCCGGATTTTGCGTTCCTTACGCGGTCGGGTGATTTATGGGACCCCCTTGACAGTTCGCTTTGAATAAAACTCCTCCAGTAAGACCCAACCTTGGTTTTACATTTGCCTCACCTAGCCCTTTTTCCCTTGGGAGTCGCGCTCTCGAGGGTCATCTTTATTATAGCCCCCCCCCCCCCCCGGGCCAGTGCTTGTCTAAGTGTTGGTCCGAACTAGAGCCCTTTGCAGCACCCCCTCAGGGAAACTTGAGGTCTGGTTTTAGTTGTACGGATTGCTCATCCGGTGTTGCCCTGAGAATGAGATATGTGCAGCTCCTATCGGGATTGTCGGCGCATCGGGCGGTCTTGCTGGTCTTGTTTTACCATTGTCAAAATGTCTTGTAAACCGGGATTCCGAGTCTGATCGGGTCTTCCTGGGAGAAGGTCTATTCCTTCGTTGATCGCGAGAGCTTGTCATGGGCTACGTTGGGACACCCCTGCAGGGTATAATCTTTCGAAAGCCGTGCCTGCGGTTATAGGCAGATGGGAATTTGTTAATGTCCGGTTGTAGATAACTTGACACCAGATCTGAATTAAAACGCATCAACCGCGTGTGTTGCCGTGATGGTCTCTTCTCGGTGGAGTCCGGGAAGTGAACACGGTTTCTGGGTTATGTTTGATGTAAGTAGGAGTTCAGGATCACTTCTTGATCATTGCTAGCTTCACGACCATTCTGCTTGCTCTCTTCTCGCTCTTATTTGCATATGTTAGCCACCATATCATGCTTAGTCGCTGCTGCAGCCTCACCACTTTACCCCTTCCTTTTCCTTTTAAGCTTTGCTAGTCTTGACACCCATGGTAATGGGATTGCTGAGTCCTCGTGGCTCATAGATTACTACAACAACAGTTGCAGGTACAGGTTATGCGATGGTCATGACGCGAGAGCGATGCTTGCTTGCGTTGAGTTCTTCTTCTGCTTCTTCGATCAGGGGATAGGTTCCAGGTCAGTAGCCTGGGCTAGCAGGGTGGATGTCGTTTGAGTTTCTGTTTGTGTTTCATCCGTAGTCGGATGATGCTCTCATGTATTGTGATGTTGTATTCGTGTGGCATTGTATGCCTTATGTATGTATCCCCATCTATTATGTAATGTTGATGTAATGATATCCACCTTGCAAAAGCGTTTCAATATGCGGGTCTATCCTTGGTGGGACCTTCGAGTTCCTTTTGGATAGGGTCGCATATTGGGCCTGACAAGTTGGTATCAGAGCCTCGACCGACCTTAGGAGCCCCCTTGTTTGATCGTGTAGTTTGGCCATTATTGAGTCTAGAAGAAAACTATTTTCGGAGTCTAGTTATATCGGAGAGTAGGAATTCTTTTTACTCCTCTACCCCTTCGTCGCTCTGGTCAGGAATCTTGACGTAGGTGTTTTGAATTACTTCTCTTCCCCTTCAAATTTTTCTTTAGGATCACGCAGTTGGTTTTCCGATCGTTGTTCCTCAGCTCTTTTCATCTGGTGCATTTCTCGTCAAGTTGACTCGAGCCTCTTCATCTTTGAGTTCAATCCTCAGTTGTTTTCTTTTCCCACCCGCCCTCCCTGTTCTTCTTCTCGGAACCAGAGTCCGTAATCGAGTATCCATCCTACTCGTGTGAAGTCTTTGCCTTCTTTCCTCAATGATTTCAACCGGTGTTTTCTCTTCAAGTTATTCGTTGTTTCCCCTTCCAAGTTGTCTTTGTTTTTCCCGCCCTCCCACCCTCTTCTTCCCGGAGCTTGAGTCTGTATCGACAATCAATTTCATTCGTGTGGAGCCTCTTCAGTCTTTTGTAAATTAATTCAACCGGTGAATTCTCGTCTTGTTCATCATTTTTCATCCCTTTCTTTTTCCGGTGGAACAAATTCAAGTATTCGCTTTTGATCATATTCTTTCCCTCGGCTCAAGTGTTTTCCCTGCTCGTTCGCCTCTCGTCAGTTTATCATTCCGGTGTGTTCAAGACATCTCAGGAGATTCGTCTGTGTTTGAATTAATTCGAGGTTGTCACCTCATTCAAATATTTCAATTGTTCCGGTGCATCATCTATCTGCTCAACATCCCTTTCCAACGGTGTTTTCTCTTTAGTGGGCCCTAACCCACAGGTCTTTTTCCAGGATCTTACCTGACTCTTCTAATTTTTCCTGAGCTATTCCAAATTCTTTCAAGTGTGACGTAAGAATGGATTCCATCAGTCAGATGCCTTTCCAAGATCGATTTCAAATCATTTTCATTGTTGGCTCAACCTCTTCGCTTGTCATTCTACCGGAGTATCTCAGTAATTCTGGTGGTGTTTCTCGTCGTCATTTGAGGATCGAAGAAGAGTTTTTCCTCTAAATCTTGTCTGTTCTCTTGAAGTTTCATGGTTCTAGCTTTATGTTATCCTCTCGATTTATTCCCTTTATCAGATATTCTTTCTTACCCATCCGGAATATGTCAGGAATTCTTTTCCATTTATTTTCATCGGAGGCCATCATTCCAGTTTTCGTTCTCTATTTATCCCGGTGCTTCGTTCAAGTGTTCTTTAATCAGCTCATGATCTATTTGTTCTTTTGCATCTAAATCCCCCTCAAACATATTGTTTCTTCCCGGCGATTCATTCTCTCTCATCAGTCATTTTTGAATTCTTACGGTGGTTCTTTCAGATTCTATTTCCTTGATTATCATTCAATCCTTTTCTTCGGAGTTTGTTCATGAGGAAAAAATTCTAGTTCCAAGTGTTTTCATCTTTTCTTTTCCGGAGTTCAAATTTCCTAGGCCATTTCGTCGAAACCTCCATCTAAATCATCGCAAGCCTCATCTTATTCTTTCATACTTCATTCTATCTCATCATATTTTTGTCACCGGAGTTCTTCATGGTGGTTCTTCATGATTTAATTCATTCTTCAACAGTTCATCAAGATTTTGTTGCTGGAGTTCAAGTATCTTTTCTTCTCGCATCTCAAAGTGCAATTAAATCTCTGTATTCTTTTGAAGTGGAGTTTTGCATTTCTTTGCTATTCCCAGACAGTCAAGCATTTGGTTGTGGCATAATTTCACCTCAAGTTTTTGAGTTGTTTTTGAATAAGTCCACAACAAGCCTATTCTTTTCGTTGTTGATTTTCTCAACAACTCCATTCAATCCTCCTAAATTCTTTTCATTCAATATTCTTTCATTTCTTCTGGAGGCATTGTGTTGTTCATCTCGTCAAGTATCATTCCATCCTCTCAAGTTCTTGTTCTTTTCCTTCCATGTTTAGCCGGAGTGCTGCCTAAATCCTTTCAGTCTTATTCGTTCCTTATCTTGTTCTAACCGGAGTGGTCTCATAGTCTATCTGATTCAGTGGCTTTCGATTCTCGTCGTTCTCGTCGTTCCTCTCTTCTTCTCGAGTGCTCTCGATTCTTTGCTTATTCTCTTGCGCTCTTGTTTCTCCTCATCCTTTTTCCCTGCCGTCTCGGTCCTAAGATCTCGGAACGAGATCTCTTGTTAGTGGAGGAGTGTTGTAACGCCCCGGATCCGATGCGCCAGATGTATGCTAGTTATTCGCCATCGTTGCCATGTCTTTTGCTTACGTGTTGCATTTTATCATGTCATCGTGTGCATTTCATTTTGCGTACGTGTTCGTCTCATGCATCCGAGCCTTTTCCCCGTTGTCCGTTTTGCAATTCGGCGCTCCTATGCCCTCCGGCGTTCCCCTTTTCGTCTCCTATTGTGAGTGGGTGTTAAACATTCTCGGAATGGCCCGAGCCTTGCCAAGTGGCCTTGGTATAGCACCGGTAGACCGCCTGTCAAGTTTCGTGCCATTTGGAGGTCGTTTGATACTCCAACGGTTGACCGCGTAGCCCGAAACCCCCCTTTCTCTTTGCAGCCCAACACCCCTTCCAAACTGGCCCAAAACACATCTAACTCCCCTCCATGCTCTCGGTCGTTCGATCACGATCGTGTGGGCGAAAACCGCTCCTCATTTGGACTCTCCTAGCTCCATCTACCTATAAATAGGTCCTCCCCCTCCTTTTTCGCGGATCATTTTCCTCCCGAAACCCTAGCCCCGCTCCTCTCGCCCGTCGGACACGTCCGATCTAGACCGGACACGTCCGCGCCGCCGGCCCACGGAGCCCATCCTGGGCCCGCGCGGGCCCAGATCCCGCCGCCGCCATGGCCTTCGTCGCCGCCCGAGGCTCCCCTGCCGCCGCCGCCGCCTCCAGGAACGGACTCCCCGGGGCCAGATCCGTCCGGATCCGGCCGGGACCGCCGCCCCATGGCCTCCTCCTCGCTGGCTCCGGCGAGCTCCGGCCGGATCGAGCCGCCGCCGCCGCCATGTCCTCGGGAGCGAGCAGCTCCCCGTGCGCCTCAGCGCCCCCCCTCATGGGCCCGGCCTCCCTAGGACCCAGCGCCCCGGCCCAGCTCCAGCCGGCCTGCCAGGCCGCCTCCCCCACCGTCCTGGGCTGAAGCCCATGGTGAGCAGTGCCTAATCTCCGCCCCGTGCGTCTAATAGCTATTTTGCGCTCGATCCGTTTTTTTTCCAGAAAAATGACTGTCCTTTTTTTCCTGTCATATTTTCATGCCATGTTCATTGCATCGTATCTCTGCATCCGTAGCTTCGTTTCGTGCGTGTAATATGTCAAATTGTTCGCCTCAATGAGTACATCATTTCATTCCATTGAATCATTTTCATTTGGGCTCATCTAGATGTCTGAATCATCGTTGTAAGAGTGCTTCATAATGTTTTCTGCTGTCTGTTACCAGAACGAGCTCATTTGTCATTTTTGCCATGATTGATGTGTGCATCCTATGAGGTTGATGTCTACATGTGTTTTGAACTATGCCTTGTCTTCTTTACAGAGGTGCTTACTATGTATTTTTGTGATCAATGTGGTGACTAGCACAAGCATGCAAACTAAGCATCGTGATGTTGCTGATTTTAGTCCCTGTTCTGCTGTTATTTTCATGCCATGTAAACTTGATGCTACAGATACATCCATGTATATTTTGAGATACTTCAGTAAGGGTGTTTTAAACATATGGTTATTGTCTATCCATTCATGTCCTTTGTTGCAATTATGGAGTAGTCTAGCATGTCATTTTCGTGCTCTACTTTTGCTTCAAAATGTTTCCTGGCAGATTGTTTACATGTTATTCAACTTGGCCAAGCTTGCTATAGTTGATCCGTGCATGCTATGGACTTGTTCTTGACTTGGTTTGTTTCACAAACATGTCTTCTTGATGATGCTATGCTTATCTTGTCATGCAATGACTTGTGGTGAGTGAATCGAGCTTGTTAAGTAGGGTACATGATGTTGCTGTTTCGCTAGGCTGAATCTGTTATTTCCTGATGCTATATAAACATGTTGCCACTAATCATTCTATGCATAATCTGGAGATGTTCTATAAATATGTTTTGATATACATGTCATCCTCTAACCATACATGCCCCTGGTTGCATTTATAGGTTGCTGTAGATTGTTCATATCTTGCTCCAAAGTTGCTTCATAATGTTGTTGACAGCCTGTTAACATTAAGTTCAGTTGTTGCCATGTGTTTTGCTAGTGTTCCATGCATCCTATGACCTTTCTATTGCCATGCTTAGCTTCACAAATATGCCTTTTTACTGTTGGGTGCCTTGCCATGCTATATATTGCTCTGTAGTGAGTGGTACAAGCTCATCTACATGCCTTCATAATTCTGTTTCTGCCATGTTTGAATCTGTAATATAACTTGCTATGTTTACGTGGGTGCCATCATATTTTCTGGACCTTTTTGGCTTATGGTCAGTAAGGGACTTTTGATCTATGCATTTAGTAGATTCATACCATGCCTTTGTTTGCCATGATAAGTTCTTGTAACATGTTGTTTGATAGCTCTAAACATTGCAACCTGATGTTAATTTCTGCAAAGTCTGAATTGTTATTACTTGCAATCTTACCATGTGTGTTTGAGCATGTTCTAGTTATTTCTGGAGATAGCTTAGTGTTCATGTTTTGTAATGCTTTACCTGTACATCATGTCCATATCTTTTTTTATGTTGAGATGATGTAGCATATTGTTTTGGGTGCTTGCAATATGCCTAGTTGCTGTTTTTGGCAGATTATTGTTATAACTTGTATAGCGTGTGTGTGTTGAACCGTTGCTTCGTTTTGAGTGTGCTCTATATGAAACTTGCTTAATTTTGCATGTAGCTTCATATTATCATGTTGCATCCTTGTTTTGAGGTGTTTGCTTGATGTTTGGGTGCATTTTGCATCAATGCCGTGTTTAACTTGTTTTGCTCATATCTTCTAGGCCGTAGCTCCGAAATAAATGAACTTTATATGTAACTTGACTAGAATCTCGTGTAGATCATCCTTGTGCATCTTAATTTGCTGTTTAGCAACTCGAACATAAGGTTTATTCAGATCTGGACCAATTTCGAAATATGCATATGAGGACTTACCGGAATTGTTATATGTTGTTCCCGGCCTCATTTAAACTTGCCTTGATGTGTTGCTCTTGTTTGCATCATCTCTTGCCATGAGTAGCTTCATGTAGTCTTGTCATGCATCATGTTTGTTATGCATCATGCCTTGTTCATGTTTGGTGTGTTTACTATGTTGTGTGCTTCTTTTCGATAGTTCCTGTTTCGTTGCGACCGTGAGGATTCGTTCGTCTACGCTTGGTTCGTCTTCGTGGCTTCATCCGTTCGTCTTATTCATGGACTCGTTCTTCTTCCTAGCGGGATTTCAGGCAAGATGACCGCTACCCTGGATCTCACTACTATCATTGCTATGCTAGTTGCTTCGTTCTATCGTTTTGCTGCGCTACCTATCACCTGTTTATCAAGCCGTCCCAAATTGCCATGAACCTCTAACCTTTGACACCTTTCCTATGCAAACCGTTGTTTGGCTATGTTACCGCTTTTGCTCAGCCCCTCTTATAGCATTGCTAGTTGCAGGTGAAGTTGAAGATTTCTCCATGGTGGACAGGATTATGTTTGGGATATCACAATATCTCTTATATTATTAATGCATCTATATACTTGATAAAGGGTGGAAGACTCGGCCTTTTGCCTGGTGTTTTGTTCCACTCTTGCCGCCCTAATTTCCGTCATACCGGTGTTATGTTCCCGGATTTTGCGTTCCTTACGCGGTCGGGTGATTTATGGGACCCCCTTGACAGTTCGCTTTGAATAAAACTCCTCCAGCAAGGCCCAACCTTGGTTTTACATTTGCCTCACCTAGCCCTTTTTCCCTTGGGAGTCGCGCTCTCGAGGGTCATCTTTATTATAGCCCCCCCGGGCCAGTGCTTGTCTAAGTGTTGGTCCGAACTAGAGCCCTTTGCAGCGCCCCCTCAGGGAAACTTGAGGTCTGGTTTTAGTTGTACGGATTGCTCATCCGGTGTTGCCCTGAGAATGAGATATGTGCAGCTCCTATCGGGATTGTCGGCGCATCGGGCGGTCTTGCTGGTCTTGTTTTACCATTGTCGAAATGTCTTGTAAACCGGGATTCCGAGTCTGATCGGGTCTTCCTGGGAGAAGGTCTATTACTTCGTTGATCACGAGAGCTTGTCATGGGCTAAGTTGGGACACCCCTGCAGGGTATAATCTTTCGAAAGCCGTGCCTGCGGTTATAGGCAGATGGGAATTTGTTAATGTCCGGTTGTAGATAACTTGACACCAGATCCGAATTAAAATGCATCAACCGCGTGTGTAGCCGTGATGGTCTCTTCTCGGTGGAGTCCGGGAAGTGAACACAGTTTCTGGGTTATGTTTGACGTAAGTAGGAGTTCAGGATCACTTCTTGATCATTGCTATCTTCACGACCGTTCTGCTTGCTCTCTTCTCGCTCTTATTTGCGTATGTTAGCCACCATATCATGCTTAGTCGCTGCTGCAACCTCACCACTTTACCCCTTCCTTTTCCCTTTAAGCTTTGCTAGTCTTGATACCCATGGTAATGGGATTGCTGAGTCCTCGTGGCTCATAGATTACTACAACAACAGTTGCAGGTACAGGTTATGCGATGGTCATGACGCGAGAGCGATGCTTGCTTGCGTTGAGTTCTTCTTCTGCTTCTTCGATCAGGGGATAGGTTCCAGGTCGGTAGCCTGGGCTAGTAGAGTGGATGTCGTTTGAGTTTCTGTTTGTGTTTCATCCATAGTCGGATGATGCTCTCATGTATTGTGATGTTGTATTCGTGTGGCATTGTATGCCTTATGTATGTATCCCCATCTATTATGTAATGTTGATGTAATGATATCCACCTTGCAAAAGCGTTTCAATATGCGGGTCTATCCTTGGTGGGACCTTCGAGTTCCTTTTGGATAGGGTCGCATATTGGGCGTGACACTGTCTCTGTTGTGACTTGAGCTGCTCCCTGAGGTCCCTCTCTTTCTTTCTCTCCAGTTCATGTCTCAAGTCTCTTTCTTCTAGCCAGTCTCGCCTCAGCCTCCCTTTAGTGGGAGAGATAACTACCCCTTTATCCGTCCGTGCTTGCCCACCAGTGTGGGAGTTGGCCGGACAATCAAAATCTGTCTGCAGGTTGCGTTTTGCTGGAATGTCTCGACCACGAGCATGGATGTTCTGCTCTCTAGTATTGCTATCAGATTGGGTGCTCATGAAACTACTACTGTTTGCATTATTGTTCCGCGCTCCATTCGCCTCAGTTTTGGAGCCAGTGCTCCTCCCTGGTGAGGCTCTTAACCAGCCGCCCCACTGCGCCGATTTGTCCACAGGCGGAACACATTTCCCGTCTACATGCACCAATCATCCGCACTCGAAGCAAAAATGCGGGATTTTTTCATAATGAAAGTCGAACCACGTGCCCACTTTATCTTCTAGAGAAGTTTTAAGAACAAAACCACGAACCAGCGGCTCAAAAAGAGGGATCCTTGCTCTAACACGTAGGTGATTACCTCTGGCCATGCCTTCTTTGTCAACATCCACTCTAACGACTTCTCCCAACCAATTCCCTAGTGCTCGTCCAAACGCATCCGTCCTCTTACCAGGTGGAAGATCCTTAACTTTAACCCACACATCAATACTGTCGAAAATCATCTCCGAAGGTCTAACGTTGCTCTCATACTCCTTCAAAGCCAAAACACTGAAATCATATTGCCAGGGGCCACTGTTCATAGCGTGTCTCCAATCCCCCTCGCTCCCAAAGTGGACAACGAAGATGTTGTCGCCCATGTCCCTGAACCTTGCCTCGTGGTGAAGTCCCCAAGCCCTCTGCATAGTCTTCTCCAGCACTATCCTGTTTAGCGGTCTCTGGGAGAACGATTTCCCCACCGCCGACCACTTCATACTCTTGGGCAAGATCTGATCTGGTTCTTCATAGACGAAGCCCTCCGCCTCCTTATCCAACAGCACCATCCCTCCCAATCTTGCTGAGAGGCTCGCAGTGGGATCCAGCGTTTTGCACGTGATCGGGGATTTTGAGGATCCCGCACCGTTTGATTTTCCCGGGGTCGCCGTCGCCGCCGGGATCGCCTTCTTCGCCGGGGTCACCACTGGAGTCGCCTTCGCCTTCTCCGCCATAGCACCGAACCGTGGAGGAAAGACTGCACCAGTCCGTGTCAAGGGAGACGCCGTCGCCGCCGGGGTCACCTTCTTCGCCGGGGTCACCACTGGAGTCGCCTTCGCCTTCTCCGCCATAGCACCGAACCGTGGAGGAAAGACTGCACCAGTCCGTGTCAAGGGAGACGCCGTCGCCGCCCTAGGCACCACCGTAATCACACCACCCCCGCCGCCCTAGGCACCACCGTAATCACACCACCCCCGCCGCCAAAACCCTAACCCTAGCGCCAGTAGGAGATCGCCAAGCAATCGCCCTCCCGGTCGCCCCTTAGCGTTTCAAATTCAGACGTTCTCAGAGACAGATTTTATCCACGCGACCACGTGCGAGCAGAGTTGCAGAAAAAAAAGAAGTGAACTCCACCTTTTACCCTCTCACATTTCTGACAGTGTTTACTACCCAACGACGTAGAGAGATATTCTCCGCCCAAAAGAAGTTGCTTAAAACTAAAGATTTGCAGCTGCATAGCATCGCCGACTTGCATGACCGTGACTTTGTCACACAAGCCTCCAAAAGCAAATCTTCACGGGGTTTTGGCACAACCTAACCTGTGCGTTCCAGAAACTTCACGGGATGTTGAGAGAAGACGGTGATGCGGACTGGAAAACATTGAGCGCGTACCAGTTCATTGACAAAGACATGCCCTCACATGAGCCGATAGTGATCTAGTAACTGAAATTCAGACACTATGAGAAAGCCAGAGTTTATCCACGTGGAAGAGAAAAACGATGTGTTGAAGATCGATACTATCTGTCTGCTCGGAAGAACTACACGATCGAAACTAATCTTTGCAGTGGCATCGCAGGCTTGCATGACTTTACACAAGCCTCCGGAATCTCAAAAATAAAATAAAGCACGCAAAGCTTCCAGAGCAGAGCAAATCTCCTCACGGGGTTTTGGCACCTTATTTGGTTCCAGAAACTTCACAGATAAGACAATCATCGCCAGAAGGAAAGCAGTGCACGTGAGCGTGCAGTGAAACCGCCCCTCTTCCTTCGGAATCAAGCATTAGCAATGGATGACAGCCAGGGATCACGACAATCTCAGAGTACTCACAATTTTATTTGCCAGTATTAGTAGAAATATACTACTAGTAGTAGTCAGGATGATGAACTGCAGCGCGTGACGATCGACCAAACCGCGCGACTCATTTATTATTGGCAGCACTAGTGGTAGTACAAACTACGAAGGACGGGCAGATGAGATTAACCAGAGCGGACGCGGTCGCCGGCCGCGGATCGGCATGCGCCGGAGGGGGAGCGGATCAGTTGGCCGCCGGCTTGAAGGAGGTGAGCTGGCGGGTCTTGGTCCAATACTGCTCGTACACCTCGGCGACGTAGGGCGCGCTCTTGCCGGAGCCGTCGGCCGCGTCGACGAAGAGGCGGTAGTTCATGCCGGAGACGACCTGCTGCTCGCCGCGCGTGACCCGGCGGAACCGCAGCCCGTCGCTGGTCAGCCTCGCGTGCTGCTCCACCGCCCATCCGCCGAGTTCTTGGATGTGCGCGTCCGTCACGTCCGGGATGGGGCCCCACCCGCCGACCCGCGCGCCGCGGCCGCCCAGCGCCGCCGCCGGGGCGGCCGCGAGGGCCGCGGCGAAGAGGGCGAGGAGGAGGACGGGTACCCGCGCCATGAAGATGGACTGGTGTTGGGGCCTGGGGAGTTGTGGGTTGGGGACGGTGGATCTGCTCGCTAGAAGGAAGTGATTGCGCGAAGGCGGTTTGGTTTGGGCGCACATGGGTTGTGATGGCCATTTATTGGAGGTCTCGGTGCCAAAGGGCCCATGGGAAGTGGCGACAAGAGAACGAATGACTTTTTGGACATACTAGTAAGTGTGCACGTGCAACGCACGTCTATTTGGATTAACACATTATACTAAACTTAATACAAGACAATTTTTTCATAAATTTGAAATTTTCTTATAAAGTACACAATCTCTTATTCTCAACTTGTACAAATAATTTGAAATATCATTTCTCTTTAATCAATATCGTTTATTCTTAATCAACATGTCTCCTGTATTAAAAGACCATCCACTTTTTCCAAGGTATAAAACTCAAAATTATTTAGAAGATTCATCATGATTCTTCATATGCACACATTTATGCAAGTATAATCACACATGAAAATGTCACTTAGGACAAGTTAAGGAACCGTTTCAGTGCCAACAAACTCCAGTCAAGAATTATTATTACAATTGAGCGTCAACAACAATAGTGGGAAGATACCTCTATGGTTTGTTGAAAAAAGGAAGCCATTGTCAGATAGAGAAGTGCAGAGATGTCTTGACTGCATAAAATCAGCTGTAAAACAAGACAAAAAAATGCTAGTTGGACCATCCGATTCTATTATTGCACCACAAGTATTGTAATGTCTGGAAGCAAGAAAAGTGACTTATTTTATTATGAAAATAGAACATGTAAACCAAATAAAAATTACAATGATAAATTGCACAATTATACTTGTTATTCACTGGACAAAAGCATTAATATGACAACTTGGAACAGTTACTTGAGTACTACACATTTCTTTAAGGGCTCAGCATTCTAAAATTTTGACAATAGAACAAATATCCTCTTAGTTTGTAGTAATAATGATACGAAGATAAATAATTTGGACATGGTCTTCAACATGCGTAGGCTACCACTTGTAAGAATAACAGTGGCAAAAAAAGGCCAACAAATACCGGTTTAGAAAGAAAAAAACTGCAGACATGCTTCCAATGCAACTCTAGTGGATAAAACATACCTTACCTCTCAAGTCAGGAAATAGTCAAATAAAAAAATGTACTTCTTATAAGTAGTAGAGATGAAGTCATAGGGATCATGATTCAAGATATTCGGAGAAACATGGTTGGTCTCTGATGCGAACTCGTCACCTCTACCAAAGTGATCGTGCATAATATGTAATGTAGAGTGCAATAATGAAATAAAATAAATGATATGAGAATTTACCATGACCACAAAATATCCTACATTCGTCATCATCATAATCAACATGCATTTTTTGCTTCTCTTATATGTGGTCCAAGTTTTCTATCAGGAAAACATGTTAACTCAACTGTAGATAAAGACTGTATAAAATTACCATGTATCTGCTGGACAAACAGATACACTTATGCAAACTTCAGGTTTTTCAGTAAAACTTATGCGAACTTTATTTTTTTCCACTAAAACTTATGCAAACTTCTTGCTTTTTTTTCAGTGAAAGTAAGGTATTGGTTCAGCCAATTTGTCTGTGAGTTCACTGTGTAGTCGTGAGTTGGCCATGTAATAACCAGTAGTCAGTACTTAAAAAAGTAAGGATGTCTGTTGCAGGTACGCGAAAATCAGTGAAAAAATAAATAAAGAAAGAAAGCAATGTTTGCCTGAAACCCAACTATGCGTGCTCCAGCGCTCCTCTGTTTCTCATTGCCTCATCTCTAGTTCTTATACTTCTAGATGTGTCACCATCGGCGAGGTAGCGATGACAGTAAAAAAACAACACTCGGTACTTACCTGATTAGTGCGTGCGTGCGGCGCGTTCGTGTGAAGGCGAGCGTCTCCGTCGTTCAGGCCTGCGAGCTTCCGTGGCGATCGTGTCCTCTCACCAGCCGGGCGGCATTGTCGACGCAGGTGAGTCAGTCGTCCAGCTTTGAGGCGGCGGCCTCCACGCACCGGGGCATGGGGAGTTCCAGCGTCCTACGAAGGTAAGATGTCTTTGGACGACGTCGTCCACACGTGAGTACTGGACAAGCGTGTCCAACGGAGCAGCACGCGTCAGAGCTAAGGGAGTTGGCGGTGGCTTCGGGCGAGTGAGATGGGGCCGTGATTCCCGGAGAGCATGCCCAGGACGTGGACGAAGTCGTTGCAGTCAGTAGAAGAGTGACCTGGCCTCCAGGTAGAAGACGAAGGCGGCGATGGCACGTGTGTGTGTGTTCAGAGGAAGCCGCAGCTCCTCCTCGCCTGTCTCCCATTGTGGCTCTCGTGGGTGGTGGGCTGGTGACGACAGGCGACTCGCGATCGCGATTCCCTGATAGGAGACAATAGGATGCGTCCGTGATTAGTTTCCTAATAGTTAAATGTGTCTGTGATTACTTTCCTAATAGGATGCGTCTGTGATTAGTTTCCTAATAATTAGATGTGTCCGTGATTAGTTTCCTAATAATTAGATGCGTCCGTGATTAATTTCCTAATAGGATGCGCTCGTGATTATTTTCCTAATAATAGGATGGGCCCGTGATTAGTTTTCTAATAATAGGATGTGTTTGTGATTAGTTTCCTAATAACTAGATGTGCTCCTGATTAATTTTTTAATAGGATGTATCGTGATTATGGTTTCCTAATTGATCAGGCGTGGACTTTCATATTTTCCTTCATGGTGGAGTACGGTCAGTCAATGTAAATTGCTAAGTGCACATGGAGAACAGATTAGGATAAGGCTAGCCGTTAGATTGAGTTTAGTGGGACTAATCATGCGGTGGTAATGTAACCGTGTACGTTTTACGGGGTGTACTTAGGGAAGATAATGTTTGCTCTTTTATAAGTAGTATAGAAACAATACACGTGAACGTGAAGGCTGTGTCTGGATCACCGTGTGCGGTGAGGACTTCCTTTTTTTAGAGAATCTCGCCACTTTATTGAATAGCAATGTTATAGGTACATTTTTTTCACATAAACTTTCGACCTATTCATCTTTGATCATGGCAGTACAACAAACAGAAAAATAATAAAAATTACATTCATATCTGTAGACCACCTAGCGACGACTACAAGCACTGAAGCGAGCCGAAGACGCACCGCTGTCATCGTCCCTCCCTCACCGGAGACGAGCAAACCTTGTTGTAGTAGATAGTCGGGAAGTCGTCATGCTAAGGCCCCATAGAATCAACGCACCAGAAAAGCAACCAGCACTGATGAAGAGTGTAGATAAGAAGGATCCAACCTGAAGACACACGAACAAAGACGAACGACGAATAGATCCGAGCAAATCCACCAAAGGTAGATCCACTGGAGACACACCTCCAGACGCCCACCGACAATGCTAGACGCATCACCGGAACGGGGGGCTATGCGGGGAGACTTTTATTCCATCTTCATGGAGTCGCCGCCGTCTCGTCTTCCTGAGTAGGACACAAACCCTAACAAATCTCAGAAAAAAAAAATCTAAAAACGGAGCCCTCCCACCGGCAAGGACCAGGATCCACTCCGTCCCAATGGCCCTAAGGCCACGGGAGACGTGGCGGACCGGCGCCGGCACCGGCGGGAGGCAGAGTAACCCTAGCTCTTTGCTTTTTGGGTATGCAGCGGCTGGCTAGGGCTCCTAGGTGAGGCGTGCGTGAGTTGTAATGTTATAGGTACATGACTTGGGTCATGGGACTGCCCAGCCAAACATGTCGACCTAAACATGGCGAGATTATGAGTTTCAAAGTTATGATTCCTAGACTCATGCACAAAAATACATAAAATGAAATTGTCTCTACGATCTTGTATTTCATGGATGATTGCCGAGTGGTGGCCTCCTGTACCAAAATTGATATCGTTAACAACACTCTAGTAGTCCGACGCCAGCATCATCCTCTGGATATTCAGATCATCTGCTAGGGCCAGTTCTTCCCTGCATGCAAAAGTTTCTAGCATCACTGGATCAATAACTCCCCGGTACACCATGACCGAGGATCCCATGTACGCCCCAGTATGGTCTCGGCAAACTGCTGCCGCTGCTCCACCTCGCCTGTGTCGTTCCACAGCACCATCGATGTTGATCTTCAACAAGTTGCGGGATAAGGTAGCCAGGTGTTTTGAGCAGGCGCGGTCCACAATGCGGATGAGCCTCTAGTCACCATCTGTGGTAATTGCTCCAACTCATTGAGATAAGAATTGGCAAAAGAGAAGATGTGGTGCGGGCTCTGGAAAATAGCTTCACGTATAGCTTTTCTCCTAGCATACCATATGGACCAGAGTGTTACCACCATCCTAGTGAAGTTCTTTTGATCCAACCTATCATGCATCTCAAATAACCAACTCCTTGCGCTAGCTTCTGTAATCTCTGCCATACTAGCAACAAGTGACTCCTTGGTGAGTGATACGTCTCTAATGTATCTATAATTTTTGATTGTTCCATGCTGTTATATTATCATTCTTGGATGTTTTATAATCATTTTATAGTCATTTTATATCATTTTTTGGTACTAACCTATTGACATAGTGCCAAGTGCCAGTTGCTGTTTTTTGCATGTTTTTTACATTGCAGGAAATCAATACCAAACGGAGTCCAAACGCAGCGAAACTTTTTATGGATTTTTTTGGACCAGAAGACATCCAGTGGGCCGAAGAAGCACCTCGGGGCTGCTCCGAGGGGAGCACAAAACACCAGGGCGCGCCTGGAGGCCCAGGCGCGCCCTGGTGGGTTGTGCCCACCTCGGTGCTCCTCAGACCGCCTCTTTACTCTATAAATAGCCCAATATTCCAGAAACCCTAGGCGAGTCGACGAAAATCAATTCCAGCCACCGCAAATTCCAGAATCACCAGATCCAATCTAGATACCATCACGGAGGGGTTCATCATGTCCATTGGTGCCTCTCTGATGATGCATGAGTAGTCTTTTGTAGACCTATGGGTCCGTAGTTAATAGCTAGATGGCTTGCTCTCTCTCTCTCTCTCTCTCTCTCTCTCTCTCTCTCTCTCTTGATTCTCAATACAATGGTCTCTTGGAGATCCATATGATGTAACTCTTTTTGCGGTGTGTTTGTTGGGATCAGATGAACTTTGAGTTTATGATCAGATCTATCTTTTTATCCATGAAAGTTATTTGAGTCTTCTATTGATCTCTTATATGCATGATTGCTTATAGCCTCGTATTTCTTCTCCGATATTTGGGTTTTGTTTAGCCAACTTGATCTATTTATCTTGCAATGGAAAGAGGTGCTTTGTAATGGGTTCGATCTTACGGTGTTTGATCCCAGTGACAGAAGGTGAACTGACACGTATATATCGTTGCTATTAAGGACAACAAGATGGGGTCTATTTCTACATAAATAGATCTTACATCATGTCATCGTTCTTATTGCATTACTCCGTTTCTCCATGAACTTAATACACTAGGTGCATGCTGGATAGCGATCGATTTGTAGAGTAATAGTAGTTGATGCAGGCAGGAGTCGGTCTACTAATCTTGGACGTGATGCCTATATAATGATCATTGCCTTGATATCGTCATGATAATTTGAAATTCTATCAATGGCCCAACAGTAATTCGTTTACCCACCATTTGCTATTTTTCTCGAGAGAAGCCACTAGTGAAATCTACGGCTCCTGGGTCTCTTTCTCATTATATTTGCCTTTGCGATCTATTTTATTTGCTTTTATTTTCAGATCTATTAAACCAAAAATACAAAAATACCTTGCTGCAATTTATTTCATCTCGCGTTCCCGCGAGATCTATCTATCAAATTATTACAACTTTCTCACGTCCGCTTGCCAAATTCTGGCGCCGTTACCAGAAAGGGATTGACAACCCCTTTAACACATCGGGTTGCGAGTATTTGTTATTTGTGTGCAGGTGCTGTTTACGTTGTGTTGCTTGGTTCTCCTACTGGTTCAATAACCTTGGTCTCATCACTGAGGGAAATACCTACCGTCGTTGTGCTGCATCATCCCTTCCTCTTTGGGGAAATACCGATGTAGTCTAGCAGACATCAGTGAGCGCCCAGGTACACCTCGCCATAGTGCAAGATAATAAAGCATGGCGCCATGAATCATCGTAGCCACAAAGTGGACAAGCATCTCGGGTCGACATATTACGGCGCTTAAGAAGATCAGTGGTTGGCAGGGAATGACATGCTAGCCTCCAAATGAACACTTTGACCTTCGAAGGGACTGTCAAATTCCATATTGAGGTCCAAGATTTTTCTTCCCGCTCCCTACTGGATGAGCCACTTCGACCCTCCAACCAGTTCTCCATCTGGATTTTTGTTGTTATCAAGAACTTATATGCTGAGCTAACAGTGAAACGGCCCTTACTATCCGGGTGCCAAGCCCAGAAGTCGTTGACATTTCTTGTGCATACCGGAAGCTTCAGAATAGACTCAACATCGATTGGAAGTAAGGTAGCTCGGATCAGAGGTTTATTCCATGTCACCATAGCTGGCAGCAAGAGTTCTGACACCAAAGTAGGTGGGTCAAAAACTAGTGAGACTATAGGGCGAAGTGAAGCCTCCTTCGGGATCCAATTGTCATCCCAGATATGAGTTGTCTGGCCATTGCCAATACGCCTTATAATTCCTTGTTTCATAATATATCTTCCTTCCAGAATCACCCACCAAATCTGGGATGGACGAGTGCCCAGTTCCGCATGAAGGAACGAAGTATCCGGGAAGTAGGAAGCCTTTAAAATACGTGCACTCAAAGAGAACGGTTCTTGCAGAATCTGCCACGCCTGACGTGCTATGATGTCTACTACGCAACTTGTTCTTGTAGACTTGTGTTGGGCCTCCAAGCGCAGAGTTTTGTAAGACAGTAGCAATTTTCCCTCAAGTGGATGACCTAAGGTTTATCAATCCGTGGGAGGTGTAGGATGAAGATGGTCTCTCTCAAACAACCCTGCAACCAAATAATAAAAAGTCTCTTGTGTCCCCAACACACCGAATACAATGGTAATTTGTATAGGTGCACTAGTTCAGCGAAGAGATGGTGATACAAGTGTGGTAATGATAGTGGATATTGATTTTTGTAATAGGAAAAACAAAAAATAGCAAGGTAGCAATTGATAAAACGGAGCACAAATGGTATTCAATGCTTGAAAATGATCCTAGGGTCCGTACTTTCGCTAGTGCAAAATCTCAACAGTGCTAATATAATTGGATCATATAACCACCCCTCAAAGTGCTATGAAGAATCACTCCAAAGTTCCTGTCTAGCGGAGAACATAAGAAGAAATCGTTTGTAGGGTACGAAACCACCTCGAAGCTATTCTTTCCGATCGATCTATCCAAGAGTTCGTACTAATATAACACCAAATAATTTCAGATTCATAACACTCAATCCAACACAAAGAACCTCAAAGAGTGCCCCAAGATTTCTACCGGAGAAACAAAGACAAGAACATGCATCAACCCCTATGCGTAGATTACCCCAATGTCACCTCGGGAATCCGCGAGTTGAGTGCCAAAATATATATCAAGTGAATCAATATGATACTCCATTGCCACCATGAGTATTCATATGCAAGACATATATCAAGTGATCTCAAATCCATACAAGTATTCAATCCGATAAAACGAAATCTCAAAGGGAAAACTCAATTCATCACAACAAGATAGAGAGGGGAAAACACCATATGATCCGACTATATTAACAAAGCCCGCAATACATCAAGACCGTGACATCTCAAGAACACGAGAGAGAGAGAGAGAGAGAGAGAGAGAGAGATTAAACACATAGCTATTGGTACAAACCCTCAGCCCGAGGGTGGACTACTGCCGCCGGGATGATTTCCCCCTAGAGGCAATAATAAAGTTATTATTTATTTCCTCATATCATGATAAATGTTTATTATTCATGCTATAATTGTATCAACCAAAAACATGATACATGTGTGAATACATAGACAAACTTAATGTCACTAGTATGCCTCTACTTGACTAGCTCATTAATCAAAGATGGTTATGTTTCCTAACCATAGACATGTGTTGTCATTTGATTAACGGGATCACATCATTAGGAGAATGATGTGATTGACTTGACCCATTCCGTTAGCTTAGCACTTGATCATTTAGTATGTTGCTAATGCTTTCTTCATGACTTATACAAGTTCCTATAACTATGAGATTATGCAACTCCCGTTTATCGGAGGAGCACTTTGTGTGCTACCAAACGTCACAACGTAACTGGGTGATTATAAAGGAGCTCTATAGGTGTCTCCAAAGGTACATGTTGAGTTGGCGTATTTCGAGATTAGGTTTTGTCACTTCGATCGTCGGAGAGGTATCTCTAGGCCCTCTCGGTAATGCACATCACTATAAGCCTTGCAAGCAATGTAGCTAATGAGTTAGTTACGGAATGATGCATTACGTAACGAGTAAAGAGACTTGCCGGTAACGAGATTGAACTAGGTATTGGATACCGACGATCAAATCTCGGGAAAGTAACATACCGATGACAAAGGGAACAAGATATGTTGTTATGCGGTTTGACCGATAAAGATCTTTGAAGAATATGTAGGAACCAATATGAGCATCCAGGTTCCGCTATTGGTTATTGACCGGAAAAAGTTCTAGGTCATGTCTACATAGTTCTCGAACCCGTAGGGTCCGCACGCTTAAGGTTTCGATGACAGTTATATTATGAGTTTATGAGTTTTGATGTACCGAAGTTTGTTCGGAGTCCCGGATGAGATTACGGACATGACGAGGAGTCTCGAAATGGTCGAGACGTGAGTATTGATATATTGGAAGCCTATATTTGGATATCGGAAGTGTTCCGGGAGAAATCTGGATTTTACCGGAGTACCGGGAGGTTACCGGAACCCTCCCGGGGGCTTAATGGGCCTACATGGGCCCTAGTGGAGAGGACAAGAGGAGGCAAGGGCTGGGCCGCGCGCCCCTCCCCCCTAGTCCGAATAGGATGGGGGGCGGCGCCCCCCTTTCCTTCCTCTCTCCCTCCTCCTCCCCCCCTCTCCTACTCCAACTAGGAAAGAAGGGAGTCCTACTCCCGGTGGGAGTAGGACTCCCCCTTGGCGCGCCCTCCTTGGCCGGCCGCCCCCTCCCCTTGGCTCCTTTATATACGGGGCAGGTGGGCATCTCTAGACACAACAATTGATCTCTTGATCTCTTAGCCGTGTGTGGTGCCCCCCTCCACCATAGTCCTCGATAATATTGTAGCGGTGCTTAGGCGAAGCCCTGCGGCAGTAGAACATCAAGATCGTCACCACGCCATCGTGCTGACGGAACTCTTCCCCGACATTCTGCTGGATCGGAGTCCGGGGATCGTCATTGAGCTGAACGTGTGCTAGAACTCAGAGGTGCCGTAGTTTCGGTGCGTGATCGGTCGGGCCGTGAAGACGTACGACTACATCAACCGCGTTGTTCTAACGCTTCCGCTTTTGGTCTACGAGGGTACATGGACAACACTCTCCCCTCTCGTTGCTATGCATCACCATGATCTTGCGTGTGCGTAGGAATTTGTTTGAAATTACTACGTTCCCCAACAGTGGCATCCGAGCCAGGTTTTATGCGTAGATGTCATATGCACGAGTAGAACAAAGTGAGTTGTGGGCGATACAATTCATACTGCTTACCAGCATGTCATACTTTAGTTCAGCAGCATTGTGAGATGAAGCGGCCCGGACCGACATTACGCGTACGCTTACGCGAGACTGGTTTCACCGTTACACGCACTCGTTGCTTAAAGGTGACTGACGGGTGTCTGTCTCTCTCACTTTAGTTGAACCGAGTGTAGCTACGCCCGGTCCTTGCGAAGGTTAAAACATCACTAACTTGACAAACTATCGTTGTGGTTTTGATGCGTAGGTAAGAACGGTTCTTGCTCAGCCCGTAGCAGCCACGTAAAATTTGAAACAACAAAGTAGAGGACGTCTAACTTGTTTTTGCAGGGCATGTTGTGATGTGATATGGTCAAGACGTGATGCTATGTTTTATTTGTATGAGATGATCATGTTTTGTAACCGAGTTATCGACAACTGGCAAGAGCCATATGGTTGTCGCTTTATTGTATGAAATGCAAACGCCCTGTAATTGCTTTACTTTATCACTAAGCGGTAGCGATAGTCGTAGAAGCAATAGATGGCGTAACGAGAACGATGCTACGATGGAGATCAAGGTGTCACGCCGGTCACGATGGTGATCACGACGGTGCTTCGGAGATGGAGATCACAAGCACAAGATGATGATGGCCATATCATATCACTTATATTGATTGCATGTGATGTTTATCCTTTATGCATCTTATCTTGCTTTGATTGACGGTAGCATTTTAAGATGATATCTCACTAAATTATCAAGAAGTGTTCTCCCTAAGTATGCACCGTTGCGAAAGTTCTTCGTGCTGAGAGACCACGTGATGATCGGGTGTGATAGGCTCTACGTTCAAATACAACGGGTGCAAAACAGTTGCACGCGTAGAATACTCAGGTTAAACTTGACGAGCCTAGCATATACAGATATGGCCTCGGAACACGGAGACCGAAAGGTCGAACGTGAATCATATAGTAGATACGATCAACATAGTGATGTTCACCATTGAAACTACTCCATCTCACGTGATGATCGGACATGGTTTAGTTGATTTGGATCACGTGATCACTTAGATGACTAGAGAGATGTCTGTCTAAGTGGGAGTTCTTAAGTAGTATGATTAATTGAACTTAAATTTATCATGAACTTAGTACCTGATAGTATTTTTCTTGTCTATGTTCGTTGTAGATAGATGGCTCGTGCTGTTGTTCCGTTGAATTTTAATGCGTTGCTTGAGAAAGCTAAGTTGAAAGATGATGGTAGCAATTACACGGACTGGGTCCGTAACCTGAGAATTATCCTCATTGTTGCACAGAAGAATTATGTCCTGGAAGCACCATTGGGTGCCAGGCCTGCTGCAGATGCAACTGACAATGTTAAGAATGTCTGTCAGAGCAAAGCTGATGACTACTCGATAGTTCAGTGTGCCATGCTTTACGGCTTGGAACCGGGTCTTAAACAACGTTTTGAACGTCATGGAGCATATGAGATGTTCCAGGAGTTGAAGTTAATATTTCAAGCAAATGCCCGGATTGAGAGATATGAAGTCTCCAATAAGTTCTATAGCTGTAAAATGGAGGAGAATAGTTTTGTCAGTGAACATATACTCAAATGTCTGGGTATAATAATCACTTGATTCAACTGGGAGTTAATCTTCCTGATGATAGTGTCATTGACAGAATTCTTCAATCACTGCCACCAAGCTACAAGAGCTTCGTGATGAACTATAATATGCAAGGGATGGACAAGACTATTCCTGAGCTCTTCGCAATGCTAAAAGCTGCGGAGGTAGAAATCAAGAAGGAGCATCAAGTGTTGATGGTCAATGAGGGAGTTCCGGACTAGGGGGTGTCCCGATAGCCGAACTATCATGATCGGCCAGACTCCAAGACTATGAAGATACAAGATTAAAGACTTCGTCCCGTGTCCGGATGGGACATTCCTTGGCGTGGAAGGCAAGCTTGGCGATACGGATATGTAGATCTGCTACCATTGTAACTGACTTTGTGTAACCCTAGCCATCTCCGGTGTCTATATAAACCGGATGGCTTTAGTCCATAGGACGAACAACAATCATACCATAGGCTAGCTTCTAGGGTTTAGCCTCCTTGATCTCATGGTAGATCCACTCTTGTAACACACATCATCAATATTAATCAAGCAGGACGTAGGGTTTTACCTCCATCAAGAGGGCCCGAACCTGGGTAAAACATCGTGTCCCTTGTCTCCTGTTACCATCCGCCTAGACGCACAGTTCGGGACCCCCTACCCGAGATCCGCCGGTTTTGACACTGACATTGGTGCTTTCATTGAGAGTTCCTCTGTGTCGTCACAGATAGGCTCGATGGCTTCTTCGACCATCATCAACGACGCAGTCCCGGGTGAGACCTTTCTCCCCGGACAGATCTTCGTATTCGGCGGCTTTTCACTGCGGGCCAATTCGCTTGGCCGTCTGGAGCAGATCGAAAGCTACGCCCCTGGCCGTCAGGTCAGATTTGGAAGTTTGAACTTCACGGCTGACATCCGCGGGGACTTGATCCTCGATGGATTCGAGCCACAGTCGAGCATGCCGCACTGCCACGGCGAGCATGATTTAGCTCTGCAGCCGGACAGTACCCTGGAGGCTGCACTCGAACCCTCTCTGATCTTCAATTCGGATCCGGCTGTGCAGATCGAGGACAGATGGCTAGACACCGCGTCGGGGGATGCAACCTCTACGGCGATAGAGCCAAACACTGACCTTGTCCCTCATAAAGCTTGTGACTCCGAGGTGCCGGACTCCTCGCCGGACTCCGAACCTCCCGCGCCCCCTCCGATCGAATCCGATTGGGCGCCGATCATGGAGTTCACCGTAGCGGACATCTTTCAACACTCACCTTTCGGCGACATCTTGAGCTCGCTAAAGTATCTCTCGTTATCAGGAGAGCCCTGGCCGGACTGCGGTCAGGACGGTTGGGATGCGGACGACGAAGAAATTCAAAGCCCACCCACCACCCACTTGGTAGCCGCTGTCGACGATCTAACCGACATGATAGACTATGACTCCGAAGACATCGACGGTATGGACGACGATGCCGGAGACGACCAAGAACCAGCGCCTACTGGGCACTGGAAAGCCACCTCATCATATGATATATACATGGTAGATATCCCAAAAGATGGGAATGGTGAAGGAACAGCGGAGGATGACCCCTCCAAGAAGCAGCCCAAGCGCCGGCGTCAGTGGCGCCGCTCTAAAGCCCGCCACAGCAAGAATGAAGACTCCAGCACCGGAGATAATAATACACCGGACAGTGCTGAAGACAACCCACTCCAGCAAGATGCAGTGTAGGAGGACGGAGACGCCAGCCCTTATGAGAGAGCGGCAGAAGAAGAGGTAGAGGATTATATGCCTCCCTCCGGAGACGAGGCAAGCCTCGACGACGACGAATTCGTCGTGCCTGAGGATCCCGTTGAACAAGAGCGTTTTAAACGCAGGCTTATGGCCACGGCAAACAGCCTTAAGAAAAAGCAGCAACAGCTGAGAGCTGAGCAAGATCTGCTAGCCGACAGATGGACTGAAGTCCTCGCGGCCGAAGAGCATGAGCTCGAACGCCCCTCCAAAAGCTACCCTAAACGCAAGCTGCTCCCCCGATTAGAGGAGGAGGCGTATGAACCCGCATTACCAGGAGACAATACGGTTGACCGACCACCCCGTGGTCGCGACAGAGAGGCCTCTAGGCCCTTCACTAGACCCATACCCCGGCATCGCTCTAAAAGCACAAGGCCACAGGGGAACGCTCCGGACTTGCGAGATATATTGGAGGATAGGGCAAGACAATCAAGATCGATCTATGGATCGCGTGGGCGCCCCACGACACATGACGACAACCGTCGCGCCGGACACAGTAAGTCCGGCCGGGCCGAACAAAATAAACAAAGCTCCCTTGAGCTCTGTCGTGATATCGCCCAGTACAGAGGCGCCGCACACCCACTATGCTTCACAGATGAAGTAATGGATCATCAAATCCCCGAAGGGTTTAAACCCGTCAATATTGAATCCTATGATGGCACAACAGACCCCGCGGTTTGGATCGAAGACTACCTCCTTCACATCCACATGGCCCGCGGCGACGATCTTCACGCCATCAAATATCTCCCCCTCAAGCTTAAAGGACCAGCCCGGCATTGGCTTAACAGCTTGCCAGCAAAGTCAATTGGGAGTTGGGAGGACCTAGAAGCCGCATTCCTCGATAACTTCCAAGGCACGTATGTGCGACCACCAGACGCTGATGACCTAAGCCACATAATTCAGCAGCCAGACGAATCGGCCAGACAATTCTGGACACGGTTCTTAACCAAGAAAAACCAAATCATCGACTGTTCGGATGCGGAGGCCCTCGCGGCCTTCAAGCATAATATCCGCGACGAGTGGCTTGCCTGGCACCTGGGACAGGAAAAGCCGAAATCCATGGCAGCCCTCACATCACTCATGACCCGCTTCTGCGCGGGTGAGGACAGCTGGCTAGCACGCAGCAACAACCTCAGTAAAAATTCTGGCAGTCCGGATATCAAGGACCGTAATGGCAGGTCGCGTCGTCACAAAAACAAACGCCGCATTAACGACGACAATAGTGAGGATACGACAGTCAATGCCGGATTCAGAGGCTCTAAACCCGGTCAGCGGAAAAAGCCATTCAAAAGAACTACTCCGGGTCCGTCCAATTTGGATCGAATACTCGACCGCTTGTGCCAGTTACACGGCACCCCCGAAAAGCCAGCTAACCACACCAATAGGGACCGTTCGGTATTCAAGAAGGCAGGCAAGTTAATTGCCTAAAACAATGACAAGGGGCTGCATAGAGATGACGAGGAAGAGACCCGACCGCCGAACAATAGAGGACAGAAGGGTTTCCCCCCACAGGTGCGGACGGTGAACATGATATATGCAACGCACATACCCAAAAGGGAGCGGAAGCGTGCACTAAGGGATGTATACGCGATGGAGCCAGTTGCCCCGAAGTTCAATCCATGGTCCTCCTGCCCGATCACTTTTGACCGAAGGGACCACCCTACCAGCATCCGCCACGGCGGATTCGCCGCATTGGTTTTAGACCCAATCGTCGACGGGTTTCACCTCACCAGAGTCCTAATGGACAGCGGCAGCAGCCTGAACCTGCTTTATCAGGATACAGTGCGCACAATGGGCATAGACCTCTCAAGGATTAAACCTACCAAGACGACCTTTAAAGGCATCATACCAGGTGTAGAAGCCAATTGTATAGGCTCAATTACACTGGAAGTGGTCTTCGGATCCCCGGATAACTTCCGAAGTGAGGAGTTAATCTTCGACATAGTTCCGTTCCGCAGCGGCTATCATGCCCTGCTCGGACGTACCGCGTTTGGAAAGTTCAACACGGTGCCGCACTACGCATACCTCAAGCTCAAGATGCCAGGCCCTCGAGGAGTCATCACGGTCAACGGAAACACTGAACGTTCTCTCCGCATGGAGGAACATACAGCGGCTCTCGCGGCGGAAGTACAATGCAGCCTCTTAAGGCAATTCTCGAGTCCGGCCGTTAAGCGGCTGGACACAGCTAAGCGCGCCCGAAGTAACATACAACAAGACCACCTGGCACGTTCCGAGCACGTGTAGCAGTGCGGCCCCAACCCCAACTCCTGTAAAACGTCAAGACAGGTCCTTTGCGTACACCATTACGCTCTAAAGATACCATGGGCATGGCGAGAGGGGCACGACCAAGATAGGCCCAGACTGCGGCTCGACCACACCAGGGGCTCTCAATTGTGTCGTTCTTTTTTCTTTTCTTTTTTCCTTTTTCACCCACAGGACTCCATTCGTCACAGGTCCTGTCCGGCAGCAGACTTGCCGAACTCACGATGCAACAGCCAGGGAAGGATAAAGGCTACAACGAATATCCAGGTGGTCTCCATTACGAGCATTAAATCTGTTTTACGCACCATTCGGCAGCCTACTCCTGGAGGGGGACATGTTTAACAGTCCCATCCCTTGCTTATCGCACTATTTGTATCGTTCTGCACTTACAACAGTCTTTCTTGAATAAACAATGCATCACCTTTTTGCTTATAATTGCATTTCCTTTTTATACATATGTTCATTTACGACATGTTGCATCCGTACACTTTGGTACGGCTAAAATACACCAGGGGCTTATGTTTCCCGCATCATGGTGTGATAAGTCCGAACACTTTCACAGTGCGGCACCCCGAACTTATAACACTATATGCATCGGCTCCGAATCATGTCTTGGGTCAATAGTTGGGTTTGCCCGGCTCCCATGTTTTGGTACCTTACGTTCCATTGTATTGGCTAAGGTAGCACTGGGAGAACCACTGAGATTGCGCCCCAGTTGAGCTGGGTTAACGCCTCAGTGGAGAAAGCTAAAACTGACCGTCATGATGAGGCGAGAGTCGGTCGCTGTTCAAGAGGTTTTTTGCGAGTCCTTAAAGACTTATGCCGCTTAGAGCGAGGAGCCGGATCTTGTCCGGCCCAGGCGTGGATAGCGCCCCAAATTCGGCCTTCCGAAGACTAGGGGCTTCACCGAAATTTAAAATTATAGAATTCTATGGCTAAGTGAGAGTGTTCAAGCATTATAAGTCCAGTTGCCTTGTTCGCTGTGTTGAGCGCCTCCCTAGATGGACCCAAAAATGGGAACAAGAGTGCTCAAGTTTATCCTGAACACCCCAGCACTCGTGGCATGGGGGCTGAAGCCGATGATTTGCCATCTCTCAGATTTGATAAACAGCCGCACAGAAGGTAATATTTTAAATTAACAAGCGTTGCTTAGCACATATGAACTAAGTTTTCAGCGCATAGGATAACAAAATGCGAGTCTACTAAAAAAATACATCTTTGGAGCACTCACTCGCAATAGTGCGGGCGCCCTTCACCACACTCTTATAATACATCTCGGGCGTGCGATGCTCCTTGCCCTCCGGTGGCGGGTCCGTCACGAGCTTCTGGGCATCCATCTTGCCCCAGTGCACCTTTGCGCGGGCAAGGGCCCGACGGGCACCTTCAATACAGGCGTTGTGCATGATGACTTCAACCCATGGGCACGCATCCACCAGCCGCCGCACCAGGCCGAAGTAGCTCCCAGGCATGGCCTCCTTAGGCCACAGCCGAACTATGAGGCCCTTCATGGCCTGTTCGGTCGCCTTGTGGAGCTCGACCAGCTGCTTCAGATGGTCGCTAAGGGGCACCGGATGTCCGGCCTCAGCATACTGAGACCAGAAGACCTTCTCCGTCGAGCTCCCCTCCTCGGCCCGGTAGAATGCAGCAGCATCAGACACGCTGCGAGGAAGATCTGCGAACGCTCCTGGAGAGCTTCGAATTCGGGTAAGCAACAGGTAATTAACACTCACATGCTTACTTTGCATGAAAAATGCCTTACCCGCTGCTATCTTCTTCACCGCCTCGATCTCCTGGAGGGCCTTGTAGGCTTCGGCCTTAGCGACTTTGGCACTCTCAAGAGCCGTTGCAAGCTCAGACTCTCGAGTCTTCGAGTCACGCTCCAGGCTCTCATGTTTTTTCACGAGATCCTGGAGCTCTTGATGTACCTCCGCCACCCGCGCCTCCTGCTTCTCTCGCTCGGTGCGCTCCGCGGCCGCATTGCGTTCGGCCGTGGCCACCGCCTCTTTCAGGGTCGCCACCTCGTTAGTGGCCCCTGCAATACCCACGTTATCCTTGTCATTCTTTTTGCAACCAAAATCCTTTTCTGTAAGGTACAATTTTAATAAGGTGTTACTCACCTTCCTTGTCCTCAAGCTGCTTCTTGGCACGGACGAGCTTGTTCTCGGACTGCTCGAGGCTTTCCTTCAAAGTATTGACCTCCGCAGTCAGTGCGGCAGAGGTCAGCAGCGCAACCTGCAATCCCATATTGACATATTTTTTATGACTCCTGCGTATATCTTCTTAAGATCCTCAGTACGGCTTTTCTTTCCGAACACCGAACCAAGCATCCAGGGCTACTGTCTATGCGGTACTATTTTACATATATCAAAATTCTTACCTCAAAGCCTATTAGAAGGCTGCTGCAGGCTTCGGTCAGCCCGCTCTTGGCGAGCTGAACCTTCTGAATCACCGCGCTCATAACAATGCGGTGTTCCTCTTCAGTGGAGGCGCCATTGAGCGCCTCCAGCAAGTTATCCGGCGCCTCCGATTGGATGGAGGCTGCCGGCGTCACGGTCTTGCCCTTCTTACGAAGGGGTCGCCCACCGGACTCTGGAGCCACTGTGGGTTCCGGAGCCGAGTCCGGTGCAAAGTCCGGGAGGTTGTCCTGCGACACCTCCGGGGCCTCCTCCTCCTGGTGGGTCCCTTCCTGGGATCCCACCTCGGCATCGTCCGCGTCACGGGGAGTGGAGGCAGTCGGAAGAGAATCCATATCCGACACACCCAAGGACCCACTCGACGAAGCGGGAAGATCGTCCTTGGGCGGACTACAGGGTTGTATGCGGCATTAGAAAGACATTATGTGGTGAAAAGGAAAAACCTTGAAGTTATTCGGGAGTCCGGATACTTACGATCTCGCCAGGGGCTTGGCCCTTGGAGGCCAGTCCTCGTCGTCGTCACTGGCATTGGCAGAGCAGTCCGGGGGAAGAGTTTTTCCCTTCTTGGACCCTTCGGCCTCCCTTGTTGGGGAGGTCTTCCTTTTCTTCCCTCCCCCCGTTGGGGGAGAGGCTTTTTTCTTCTCCTCCTCGCCTTGGTGGGAGGAGTCGGCCTCGGATTCATCATCCGATAGCACCTGAAAACGGGAACTCTTCCGAGTCCCCGTGGCCTTCTTCTTGGCCTTCTTCTCTGGCACCACGTGGGGTGCCGGAGCCAGCAGCCCCATTAGGCGGGCGTCAGCTGGGTCCTCTGGCAATGGGGCCGGACAGATCGTCCGTTTGGCCTTCGCCAGCCAGTCCTGTCAAAGGTAAAGGGAGTTTAGATCCCGCATAGAGTCAAACTATGGAAAGCAAGTGGCAAAATCACTTACCTCGTCAGCTGGACGCTGCGAGCGGAATCTGCGATCTTCGGTAGCGGATGCGGGAGCCTCGGCGCCCTTGAACAGCACCTTCCAGACATCTTCATACATTGTGTCGAAGAGCCCGCTCAGGGTCTGGTGCTGCGCCAGATCGAACTCCCACATGTTGAAACCCCGTCGTTGGCAGGGGAGAATCCGGCGGATGAGCATGACCTGGACTACGTTGACAAGCTTGAGCTTCTTGTTCACCAGCTTTTGGATACAGGCTTGGAGTCCGGTCAGCTCCTCTGAATCACCCCAGATCTGGCCAATCTCTTTCCAGGAGGTGAGCCGTGTAGGGATGCTGGATCTGAATTCGGGGGCCGCTGCCCAATCAGGGTCACGCGGCTCGGTGATGTAGAACCACCCCGATTGCCACCCCTTAATGGTTTCCACGAAAGCGCCCTCCAGCCACGTAACGTGGGACATCCTGCCCGCCATGGCGCCTCCGCACTCCGCTTGGCTGCCCTTCACAACCTTCGGCTTGACACTGAAGGTCTTGAGCCACAAGCCGAAGTAGGACTGGATGCAAAGGAAGGCCTCGCACACGACGATAAACGCCGAGATGTTGAGGATGAAATTCGGGGCCAGATCATGGAAATCCAGGCCGTAGTAGAACATGAGTCCCCGGACGAAGGGATGAAGTGGGAAGCCCAGTCCGCGGAGGAAATGGGGAAGAAATACTACCCTCTCATGGGGCCTGGGGTGGGGATGAGCTCTCCCTCGTCGGGGAGCCGGTGCGCAATGTTGCTGGACAAATATCCGGCGTTGCGCAGCTTCTGGATCTGCTCCTCTGTGACGGAGGATGCCATCCACTTGCCTCCCGCTCCGGACATAGTTGGAGAAGGTTGAGGTGAGAAGTGCGGACTTGGGCGCTGGAGCTCGAGTTCGCGGAGATGGATAAGCCAAGGAGGAAGAAGGCGCAGGTAAAAGGGTTGGATCTTTATCCCCTTATATGGGCGGACAAAAACATGTGTCCCCACCGGCATGGTAAAACTCGCTTATCTCCCAAGCGTCACAATCAATGGCGCGGTTGGGTTACCCACGTCCGTATTGATGGGAATCCCAGAATAAGGGGAACACGATCTCTGCTTCGACAAGACGTGCCAAGGAAACCGCTTCGCTAAACGCGCTGAGGTGGAACAATAAAAACAATCTGAGTAAAGGCTTGGTAGTGGTGTGACGTCACGCCACAAAATACGTCAGCAGATTGAACTTGTGTAATATTATTCTCTCTACGGTGGTACGTGGAATTTACTTTTGCAGAGCCGGACACTATCTTGGTGTTCACAATCTTCTATAAATTATTCGGAGGAAGAACCCGCCTTGCAATGCCGAAGACAACATGCGTGCCGGACTCGTCGTCATTGAATCCTGGTTCAGGGGCTACTGAGGGAGTTCCGGACTAGGGGGTGTCCGGATAGCCGAACTATCATGATCGGCCGGACTCCAAGACTATGAAGATACAAGATTAAAGACTTCGTCACGTGTCCGGATGGGACTTTCCTTGGCGTGGAAGGCAAGCTTGGCGATACGGATATGTAGATCTCCTACCATTGTAACCGACTTTGTGTAACCCTAGCCCTCTCCGGTGTCTATATAAACCGGATGGCTTTAGTCCATAGAACGAACAACAATCATACCATAGGCTAGCTTCTAGGGTTTAGCCTCCTTGATCTCATGGTAGATCCACTCTTGTAACACACATCATCAATATTAATCAAGCAGGACATAGGGTTTTACCTCCATCAAGAGGGCCCGAACCTGGGTAAAACATTGTGTCCCTTGTCTCCTGTTACCATCCACCTAGACGCACAATTTGGGATCCCCTACCCGAGATCCGCCGGTTTTGACACCGACAGTCAATAAGACCACCAGTTTCAAGAAAAAGGGCAAAGGGAAGAAGAAGGGGAACTTCAAGAAGAACAGAAAGCAAGTTGCTGCTCAAGAGAAGAAACCCAAGTCTGGACCTAAGCCTAAGACTGAGTGCTTCTACTGCAAGTAGAATGGACACTGGAAGCGGAACTGCCCCAAGTATTTGGCGGATAAGGATGGCAAAGTGAACAAAGGTATATGTGATATACATGTTATTGATGTGTACCTTACTAATGCTCGCAGTAGCACGTGGGTATTTGATACTGGTTCTGTTGCTAATATTTGCAACTCAAAACAGGGACTACGGATTAAGCGAAGATTGGCTAAGGACAAGGTGACGATGCGCGTGGGAAATGGTTCCAAAGTCGATGTGATCGCGGTCGGCACGCTACCTCTACATCTACCATCGGTATTAGTTTTAGACCTAAATAATTGTTATTTGGTGCCAGCGTTAAGCATGAACATTATATCTGGATCTTGTTTGATGCGAGACGGTTATTCATTTAAATCATAGAATAATGGTTGTTCTATTTATGAGTAATATCTTTTATAGTCATGCACCCTTGAAGAGTGGTCTATTTTTATTGAATCTCGATAGTAGTGATACACATATTCATAATGTTGAAACCAAAAGATGCAGAGTCGATAATGATAGTGCAGCTTATTTGTGGCACTGCCATTTGGGTCATATTGGTGTAAAGCACATGAAGAAACTCCATACTGATGGACTTCTGAAATCACTTGATTATGAATCACTTGGTATTTGCGAACCGTGCCTCATGGGCAAGATGACTAAAACGCCGTTCTCCGGAACTATGGAGCGAGCAACTGATTTGTTGGAAATCTTACATACTGATGTATGTGGTCCAATGAATATTGAGGCTCGCGGCGGGTGTCGTTATTTTCTCACCCTCATAGATGATTTGAGCAGATATGGGTATATCTACTTGATGAAACACAAGTCTGAAACATTTGAAAAGTTCAAAGAATTTCTGAGTGAAGTGGAAAATCATCGTAACAAGAAAATAAAATTTCTACAATCTGATCGTGGAGGAGAATATTTGAGTTACGAGTTTGGTTTACATTTGAAGGATGCGGAATAGTTCTGCAACTCACGCCACCCGGAACACCATAACGAAATGGTGTGTCCGAACGTCGTAATCGTACTTTACTAGATATGGTGCGACCTATGATGTCTCTTACTGATTTACCGCTATCGTTTTGGGGTTATGCTTTAGAGACGGCCGCATTCACGTTAAATAGGGCACCATCAAAATCTGTTGAGACGACGCCTTATGAACTATGGTTTGGCAAACCAAAGTTGTCGTTTCTTAAAGTTTGGGGCTGCGATGCTTATGTGGAGAAACTTCAACCAGATAAGCTCGAACCCAAATCGGAGAAATGTTTCTTCATAGGATACCCAAAAGAGACTTTTGGGTACACCTTCTATCACAGATCTAAGGGCAAGATTTTTTTTCTAAATTGGGATCCTTTCTAGAGAAGGAGTTTCTCTCGAAATAAGTGAGTGGGAGGAAAGTAGAACTTGATGAGATAACTGTACCTGCTCCCTTATTGGAAAGTAGTTCATCACAAGAACCGGTTCCTGTGACAACTACACCAATCAGTGAGGAAGCTAATGATATTGATCATGAAACTTCAGATCATGTTACTATCGAACCTCGTAGGTCTACCAGAGTAAGATCCGCACCAGAGTGGTACGGTAATCCTATTTTGGAAGTCATGTTACTTGACCATGGCGAACCTACGAACTATGAGGAAGCGATGATGAGCCCAGATTCCGCAAAATGGCTTGAGGCCATGAAATCTGAGATGGGATCCATGTATGAGAACAAAGTATGGACTTTGGTTGACTTGCCCGATGATCGGCAAGCCATCGAAAATAAATGGATCTTCAAGAAGAAGACTGACGCTGATGGTAACGTAACTGTCTACAAAGCTCGACTTGTTGCGAAAGGTTTTCGACAAGTTCAAGGGGTTGACTACGATGAGACTTTCTCACCCGTAGCGATGCTTAAGTCTGTCTGAATCATGTTAGCAATTGCCGCATTTTATGATTATGAAATTTGGCAAATGGATGTCAAAACTGCATTCCTGAATGGATTTCTGGAAGAAGAGTTGTATATGATGCAGCCGGAAGGTTTTGTCGATCCAAAAGGTGCTAACAAAGTATGCAAGCTCTAGCGATCCATTTATGGACTGGTGCAAGCATCTCGGAGTTGGAATAAACGCTTTGATAGTGTGATCAAAGCATAGGTTTTATACAGACTTTTGGAGAAGCCTGTATTTACAAGAAAGTGAGTGGGAGCTCTGTAGCATTTCTGATATTATATGTAGATGACATATTATTAATTGGAAATGATATAGAATTTCTGGATAGCATAAAGGGATACTTGAATAAAAGTTTTTCAATGAAAGACCTCGGTGAAGCTGCTTACATATTGGGCATCAAGATCTATAGAGATAGATCAAGACGCTTAATTGGACTTTCACAAAGCACATACCTTGGTAAAGTTTTGAAAAAGTTAAATATGGATTAGGCAAAGAAAGGGTTCTTACCTGTATTACAAGGTGTGAAGTTGAGTCAGACTCAATGCCCGACCACAGCAGAAGATAGAGAGAAAATGAAAGATGTTCCCTATGCTTCAGCCATTGGCTCTATCATGTATGCAATGTTGTGTACCAGACCTGATGTATGCTTAGCAATAAGCTTGGCAGGGAGGTACCAAAGTAATCCAGGAGTGGATCACTGGACAACGGTCAAGAATATCTTGAAATGCCTGAAAAGGACTAAGGATATGTTTCTTGTTTATGGAGGTGACAAAGAGCTAGTTGTAAATGGTTACATCGATGCAAGCTTTGACACTGATCCGGATGATTCTAAATCGCAAACCGGATTCATGTTTATATTGAACGATGGAGCTGTTAGTTGGTGCAGTTCTAAACAAAGCGTCGTGGCGGGATCTACATGCGAAGCGGAGTACATAGCTGCTTCGGAAGCAGCAAATGAAGGAGTCTGGATGAAAGAGTTCATTTCCAATCTAGGTGTCATACCTAGTGCATCAGGACCAATGAAGATCTTCTGTGACAATACTGGTGCAATTGCCTTGGCAGAGGAATCCAGATTTCACAACAGGACCAAGCACATCAAGAGACGCTTCAATTCCATCTAGGACCAAGTCCAGGTGGGAGACATAGAGATTTACAAGATACATACGGATCTGAATGTTGCAGACCCGTTGACTAAGCCTCTTCCACGAGCAAAACATGATCAGCACCAAGACCCCATGGGTGTTAGAATCATTACTGTGTAATCTAGATTATTGACTCTAGTGCAAGTGGGAGACTGAAGGAAATATGCCCTAGAGGCAATAATAAAGTTATTATTTATTTCCTCATATCATGATAAATGTTTATTATTCATGCTATAATTTTATTAACCGGAAACATGATACATGTGTGAATATAAAGATAAACTTAATGTCACTAGTATGCCTCTACTTGACTAGCTCATTAATCAAAGATGGTTATGTTTCCTAACCATAGACATGTGTTGTCATTTGATTAACGGGATCACATCATTAGGAGAATGATGTGATTGACTTGACCCATTCCGTTAGCTTAGCAGTTGATTGTTTAGTATGTTGCTAATGCTTTCTTCATGACTTATGCAAGTTCCTATAACTATGAGATTATGCAACTCTGATCATCGGAGAGGTATCTCTGGGCCCTATCAGTAATGCACATCACTATAAGCCTTGCAAGCAATGTAGCTAATGAGTTAGTTACAGAATGATGCATTACGTAACGAGTAAAGAGACTTGCCGGTAACGAGATTGAACTAGGTATTGGATACCGATGATCAAATCTCGGGCAAGTAACATACCGATGACAAAGGGAACAACGTATGTTGTTATGCGGTTTGACCGATAAAGATCTTCGAAGAATATGTAGGACCCAATATGAGCATCCAGGTTCCGCTATTGGTTATTGACCGGAAACAGTTCTAGGTCATGTCTACATAGTTCTCGAACCTGTAGGGTCCGCACGCTTAAGGTTTCGATGACAGTTATATGAGTTTATGAGTTTTGATGTACCGAAGTTTGTTCAGAGTCCCGGATGAGATTACGAACATGACGAGGAGTCTCGAAATGGTTGAGACATGAAGATTGATATATTGGAAGCCTATATTTGGATATCGGAAGTGTTCCGGGTGAAATCGGGATTTTACCGGAGTACCAAGAGGTTACCGGAACCCCCCCGGGGGCTTAATGGGCCTACATGGGCCCTAGTGGAGAGGAGGAGAGGAGGCAAGGGCTGGGCCATGCGCCCCTCCCCCCTAGTCCGAATAGGACAAGGAGAGGGGGGCGGCGCCCCCCCTTTCCTTCCTCTCTCCCTCCTCCTTCCCCCCTCTCCTACTCCAACTAGGAAAGAAGGGAGTCCTACTCCCGGTGGGAGTAGGACTCCCCCTTGGCGCGCCCTCCTTGGCCGGCTGCCCCCTCCCCCTTGGCTCCTTTATATACGGGGGCAGGGGGCACCTCTAGACACAACAATTGATCTCTTGATCTCTTAGCCGTGTGCGGAGCCCCCCTCCACCATAGTCCTCGATAATATTGTAGCGGTGCTTAGGCGAAGCCTTGCGACAGTAGAACATCAAGATCGTCACCACGCCGTCGTGCTGACGGAACTCTTCCCCGACCCTCTGCTAGATCGGAGTCCGGGGATCGTCATCAAGTTGAACGTGTGCTAGAACTCGGAGGCGCCGTAGTTTCGGTGCTTGATCGGTCAGGCCGTGAAGATGTACGACTACATCAACCACATTATTCTAACGCTTCCTCTTTCGGTCTACGAGGGTACGTGGACAACACTCTCCCCTCTCATTGCTATGCATCACCATGATCTTGCGTGTGCGTAGGATTTTTTTTTGAAATTACTACGTTCCCCAACAGCTAGTCCCGCACAACCCCAGCTGCATTCCGCCTCCCCCGCATGCACATCGGAATAAAGTAGTGCTTCATCCTGTTTACCTCGTGAAGAGGGTCAATCAAGTAGTACTCCCTGTTGTACTTCAGGCATTGTACTGTTTCAGGATAAAGTATCAAATATACGTCGGTGCTATTGATACTTCTCCAACGTATCTATAATTTTTGATTGTTCCATGCTATTATATTACCCCTTTTGGATGTTTATGGGCTTTATTTTACACATTTATATCATTTTTGGGACTAACCTACTAACCAGAGGCCCAACCCATATTGCTGTTTTTTTTGCCTATTTCAGTATTTCGAAGAAAAGGAATATCAAACGGAGTCCAAACGGAATGAAACCTTCAGGAGCGTGATTTTTGGAACGAACGTGATCCAGAGGACCTGGAGTGCAAGTCAAGAAGCAGCCGAGGCTCCCACGAGATAGGAGGGCGCGCCCCCTGTCTCGTGGGCCCCTCGGGCGGCCACCGACGTACTTCTTCCTCCTATATATACCTACGTACCCCGAAAACATCCAGGAGGCAGACGAAACACAATTTCCACCACCGTAACCTTCTGTATCCGCGAGATCCCATCTTGGAGACTTCGACGGTGTTCTGTCGGAGGGGGAATCGACCATGGAGGGCTTCTACATCAACATCCTTGCCCCTCCGATGAGTTGTGAGTAGTTTACCATAGACCTACGGGTCCATAGTTATTAGCTAGATGGCTTCTTCTCTCTTTTTGGATCTCAATACAATATTCGCCCCCTCTCTTGTGGAGATCTATTCGATGTAAACTCTTTTTGCGGTGTGTTTGTCGAGATCCGACGAATTGTGGGTTTATGCTCAAGTTTATCTATGAATAATATTTGAATCTTCTCTGAATTCTTTTATGTATGATTGAGTTATCTTTGCAAGTCTCTTCGAGTTATCAGTTTGGTTTGGCCTACTAGATTGATCTTTCTTGCCATGGGAGAAGTGCTTAGCTTTGGGTTCAATCTTGAGGTGTCCTTACCCAGTGACAAAAAGGGTTGCAAGGCACGTATTGTATTGTTGCCATCGAGGATAACAAGATGGGGTTTATATCATATTGCTTGAGTTTATCCCTCTGCATCATGTCATCTTGCTTAATGCGTTACTCTGTTCTTATGAACTTAATACTCTAGATGCAGGCAGGAGTCGGTCGATGTGTGGAGTAATAGTAGTAGATGCAGGCAGGAGTCAGTCTACTTGTTATGGACGTGATGCCTATATACATGATCATGCCTAGATAATCTCATAATTATTCGCTTTTCTATCAATTGCTCGACAGTAATTTGTTCACCCACCGTAATACTTATGCTATCTTGAGAGAAGCCACTAGTGAAACCTATGGCCCCCGGGTCTATCTCTTATCATATTTGCTTCCAATTTACTTTTATTTGCATCTTTACTTTTTGCATCTATATTATAAAATACCAAAAATATATTTATCTTATCTTACTATCTTTATTAGATCTCACTTTCGCAAGTGGCCGCGAAGGGATTGACAACCCCTTTATCACGTTGGTTGCGAGTTCTCAGTTTGTTTGTGTAGGTGCGTGGGACTTTTGAGGAGCCTCCTACTGGATTTATACCTTGGTTCTCAAAAACGGAGGGAAATACTTACGCTACTATTGCTGCATCACCCTCTCCTCTTCGAGGAAAACCAACGCAAGCTCAAGACGTAGCAAGAAGGATTTCTGGCGCCGTTGCCGGGGAGGTCTTTGCTCAAGTCAAGACATACCAAGTACCCATCACAAACCTATCTCCCTCGCATTTACATTATTTGCCATTTGCCTCTCGTTTTCCTCTCCCCCACTTCACCCTTGCCGTTTTATTCGCCCTCTCTTTCCCAATCTCCTCCTCTCTTTCGCTCGCTTTCTTCCCCATTGTTTTTGTTTGCCGTTATGTCTAAAATTGGGGAGATTATCGTCGATATGGACAACCATGATAACATGGAAAATTCTGATGCTCCGGCTGAAGAACCCCCTATCTTGCATACTAAAAAGTTTCGAATCGGTAGTGGTAATATCATTGGAAAGGGTGTTATTCAAGATTTCTTTACTTGTTCCGGTGCTTTACCTTCCATGGGTGGTTCTATTCTACATAGAACTAGTAGTCTTGTGGATGCCATCGCTATGCTTGTAGTTGAGCTTGAAAGACAATTTATGCATATGCATCCTTGCATACAAAGATTTTTTCTGGAATTTTCCAATATTGAGCATTCTTCTGTTGAACGTGTTGTTACTATCTTTTTGGCTCATGAGTTTAGATTTATCATAAGAGAAGCCAAAGAAATCTTTGCCCACTATAGGGTGGACGTCGGTCGTCCTCCCATAGAGGCGATCCTCTATGATCAAGAGGAATTTAGGCGTTTTCAATCTTCGGACTATGTTGCTTTCAATGAAAACCTTAGAAAAAAGGTCCCTACCAATGTCTTGGTTGATAGCATTAACGAGCTTAATAATGATTTTGCCCTTCGAAACAATGAGCTAGGATACTCTCTTGAGTATAGGCTCACAAGATTTTGCCAAAAGAATGCTTTTAGTGATGAAATAGTTGTGCACTATGAAGGGCCAAAGGAGGAACCCGTTCCTCCTGTGATTGATCTTGGGGACCTTTGTCCCACTAAATTTAGCCCTTTTGATTACTTTTGCTTGCCTCAAAGAAAGCTTGCTGCCGAACATAGAGAATATGAGATGAGCTTTCAAGATCTATCTTATTATTATGGTACTACTTAGATCTATCTTTGCTTTTATGCCTAGCTAGGGGCGTTAAACGATAGTGCTAGTTGGGAGGCAACCCAATTTTCTTGATGTTTTCTTTGTTTTTGCTCCTGTTTAGTAATAAATCTTGCATCTACCTTATGTTTAGATGTGTTTTTTTATCTTTTAATTAGTGTTTGTGCCAAGTAGAACCTATAGGATAACCTATGATGATAGTTGATTTGATTCTGCTGAAAAACAGAAACTTTGGGCGCACGAATATAATTTTGTTAAATCACAGGAACGTGCTTTTGCGTTGATTCTTTTTGATTCTGATCAATAAACAAAGTTTCCAGGACTTCCTATTTTGGTAGGATTTTTAGAGTTCCATAAGTTTGCGTTAGTTGCAGATTTCTACAGACTGTTCTGTTTTTGACAGATTCTGTTTTTCGTGTGTTGTTTGCTTATTTCAATGCATCTATGGCTAGTAAAATAGTTTATAAACCATAGAGAAGTTGGAGTACAGTAGGTTTAACACCAAAATAAATAAATAATGAGTTCATTACAGTACCTTATGTGGTGGTTTTGTTTTCTTTCACTAATGGAGCTTATAAGATTTCCTGTTGAGTTTTGTGTTGTGAAGTTTTCAAGTTTTGGGTAAAGCTTTTATGGACTACGGAATAAAGGGTGGCAAGAACCTAAGCTTGGGGATGCCCAAGGCACCCCAAGATATTCAAGGATAGCCAAAAGCCTAAGCTTGGGGATGCCCTGGGAAGGCATCCCCTCTTTCGTCTTCGTTCATTGGTAACTTTACTTGGAGCTATATCATTATTCGCCACATGATATGTGTTTTGCTTGGAGCGTCGTGTATTATATTAGTATTTTCTTTTTAGTTTACCACAATCATCCTTGCTATACACACCTTTTGGGAGAAGCCTATTTGATTAGAATTTGCTAGAATACTCTATGTGCTTCACTTATATCTTTTGAGCTTGATAGTTTTTGCTCTAGTGCTTCACTTATATCTTTTAGAGCACGGTGGTGCCTTAATTTTGAAGAAATTATTAGTCTCTCATGCTTCACTTATATTATTTTGAGAGTCTTTTATAACAGCATGGTATTTGCTATGGTTACAAATTTGGTCCTAGAATGATGAGCATCCAAGTTGGGTATAATAAAAACTATCATAGAAAGTGAATTGGATGCTATGATCAATTTGATGCTTGATAATTGTTTTGAGATAAGGTAGTGATATTAAAGTTATGCTAGTTGGGTTATTATGAATTTAAAGAATGCTTGTGTTGAAGTTTGTGATTCCTGTAGCATGCACGTATGGTGAACCGCTTTGTGATGAAGTTGGAGCACAATTTTATTTATTGAGTGTCTTCCTTATGAGTGGCGGTCGGGGACGAGCGATGGTCTTTTCCTACCAATCTATCCCCCTAGGAGCATGCGCGTAGTGCTTTGGTTTTTGATGACTTCTAATTTTTTTGCAACAAGTACATGAGTTCTTTTTACTAATGTTGAGTCCATGGATTATACGCACCTCACCCTTCCACTATTGCTAGCCTCTCTTGTGCCGTGCAACTTTCGCCGGTACCATACACCCACCATATACCTTCCTCAAAACAGCCACCATACCTACCTATTATGGCATTTCCATAGCCATTCCGAGTTATATTGCCATGCAACTTTCCACCGTTCCGTTCATATGACACACATTACTTTTGTCATATTGCTCTTTGCATGATCATGTAGTTGACATTGTATTTATGGAAAGGACACCTTCATAATTTTCATACATGTTACTCTTGATTCATTTCATATCCCGGTACACCTTCGGAGGCATTCATATAGAGCCATATCTTGTTCTAGCTTTGAGTTGTAATTCTTGAGTTGTAAATCCATAAAAGTGTGATGATCTTCATTATTAGAGCATTGTCCTAGTGAGGAAAGAATGATGAAGACTATGATGCCCCAATAAGTTGGGATGAAACTTCGGACTTTACAAAAAGAAAAAAAAGAGGAAAAAAAGAGAAAGGCCAAAAAGAAAAAAAAGGCCAAAGAAAAAAATAAAAAAATAAAAAAATAAAATGAGAGAAAAAGAGAGAAGGGACAATGCTACTATCTCTTTTTCCACACTTGTGCTTCAAAGTAGCACCATGATCTTCACGATAGAGAGTCTCATATGTTGTCACTTTCATATACTAGTGGGAATTTTTCATTATAGAACTTGGCTTGTATATTCCGATGATGGGCTTCCTCAAAATTCCCTAGGTCTTCGTGAGCAAGCAAGTTGGATGCACAGCCACTTAGTTTCTTTTGTTGAGCTTTCATATATTTATAGCTCTAGTGCATCTGTTGCATGGCAATCCCTACTCACTCACATTGATATCTATTAATGGGCATCTCCATAGCCCGTTGATACGCCTAGTTGATGTGAGACTATCTTCTCCTTTTTTGTCTTCTCCACAACCACCATTCTATTCCACATATAGTGCTATGTCCATGGCTCACGCTCATGTATTGTGTGAAAGTTGAAAGAGTTTGAGATTATTAAAGTATGAAACAATTGCTTGGCTTGTCATCGGAGTTGTGCATGATTAAATACTTTGTGTGATGAAGATAGAGGAACAGCCAGACTATATGATTTTATAAGGATAACTTTCTTTGGCCATGTTAATTTGAGAAGACATGATTACTTTGATTAGTATGCTTGAAGTATCACCGTTTTCATGTTAATATGAACTTTTATTTTGTATCATTTGGATCTGAACATTCATGCCACAATAAAGAAAATTACTTTGAGAATTATGCTAGGTAGCATTCCACATCAAAAATTTCTTTTTTATCATTTACCTACTCAAGGACGAGCAGGAATTATGCTTGGGGATGCTTGATACGTCTCCAACGTATCTATAATTTTTGATTGTTCCATGCTATTATATTACCCCTTTTGGATGTTTATGGGCTTTATTTTACACATTTATATCATTTCTGGGACTAACCTGCTAACCAGAGGCCCAACCCATCTTGCTGTTTTTTTGCCTATTTCAGTATTTCGAAGAAAAGGAATATCAAACGGAGTCCAAACGGAATGAAACCTTCGGGAGTGTGATTTTTGGAACGAACATGATCCAGAGGACTTGGAGTGCAAGTGAAGAAGCAGCCAAGGCTCCCACGAGATAGGAGGGCGCCCCCCTATAGGGTGCGCCCCCTGTCTCGTGGGCCCCTCGGGTGGCCACCGTCATACTTCTTCCTCCTATATATACCTACGTACCCCGAAAACATCCAGGAGGCGGACGAAACACAATTTCCACCATCGTAACCTTCTGTATCCGCGAAATCCCATCTTGGAGAATTCGCCGGCGTTCTGCCGGAGGGGGAATCGACCACGGAGGGCTTCTACATCAACATCCTCGCCCCTTCGATGAGTTGTGAGTAGTTTACCACAGACCTACGGGTCCATAGTTATTAGCTAGATGGCTTCTTCTCTCTTTTTGGATCTCAATACAATGTTCTCCTCCTCTCTTGTGGAGATCTATTCGATGTAAACTCTTTTTGCGGTGTGTTTGTCGACATCCGATGAATTGTGGGTTTATGATCAAGTTTATCTATGAATAATATTTGAATCTTCTCTGAATTCTTTTATGTATGATTGAGTTATCTTTGCAAGTCTCTTCGAATTATCAGTTTGGTTTGGCCTACTAGATTGATCTTTCTTGCCATGGGAGAAGTGCTTAGCTTTGGGTTCAATCTTGCGGTGTCCTTACCCAGTGACAGAAAGGGTTGCAAGGCACGTATTGTATTGTTGCCATCGAGGATAACAAGATGGGGTTTATATCATATTGCTTGAGTTTATCCCTCTACATCATGTCATCTTGCTTAATGTGTTACTCTGTTCTTATGAACTTAATACTCTAGATGCAGGCAGGAGTTGGTCGATGTGTGGAGTAATAGTAGTAGATGCAGGTAGGAGTCGGTCTACTTGTTATGAAAGTGATGCCTATATACATGATCATGCCTAGATAATCTCATAATTATTCGCTTTTCTATCAATTGCTCGACAGTAATTTGTTCACCCACCGTAATACTTATGCTATCTTGAGAGAAGCCACTAGTGAAACCTATGGCCCCCGGGTCTATCTCTTATCATATTTGCTTCCAATTTACTTTTATTTGCATCTTTACTTTTTGCAGCTATATTATAAAATACCAAAAATATATTTATCTTATCTTACTATCTTTATTAGATCGCACTTTCGCAAGTGGCCGTGAAGGGATTGACAACCCCTTTATCGCGTTGCTTGTGAGTTCTCAGTTTGTTTGTGTAGGTGCGTGGGACTTTTGAGGAGCCTCCTACTGGATTGATACCTTGGTTCTCAAAAACTGAGGGAAATACTTACGCTACTATTGCTGCATCACCCTCTCCTCTTCGAGGAAAACCAACGCAAGCTCAAGAGGTAGCAGCTATTCGGTCAGAACCGACGACCGAACCAAAATATCGGTGCGTAGAATCCTCGGTTAGCTAGCTTTCCATTGACCGATCGATTCGTATTTTCACAGAACCAAAATTTTAATTAGACCGAAGCACCGACCCGATCGGTTCGGGGGAACCGAACGCCCAGGCCTATTCCTACAACTATGAGATTATGCAAATCCCGTTTACCGTAGGAACACTTTGTGTTCTACCAAACGTCACAACGTAACTGGGTGATTATAAAGGAGCTCTACAGGTGTCTCCGAAGGTACATGTTGAGTTGGCATATTTCGAGATTAGGATTTGTCACTCCGATTGTCGGAGAGGTATCTCTGGGCCCTCTCGGTAATGCACATCACTATAAGCCTTGCAAGCAATGTAGCTAATGGGTTAGTTGCGGTATGATGCATTACATAACGAGTAAAGAGACTTGCCGGTAACGAGATTGAACTAGGTATTGAGATACCGATGATTGAATCTCGGGCAAGTAACATACCGATGACAAATGGAACAACGTATGTTGTTATGTGGTTTGACCGATAAAGATCTTCGTAGAATATGCGGGAACCAATACGAGCATCCAGGTTCCGCTATTGGTTACTGACTGGAAATGAGTCTCGGTCATGTCTACATAGTTCTCGAACCCGTAGGGTCCGCACGCTTAAAGTTTGGTGACGATCGGTATTATGAGTTTTTGTGTTTTGATGTACCGAAGGAAGTTCCGAGTCCTGGATATGATCACGGACATGACGGGGAGTCTCGAGATGGTCGAGACGTAAAGATCGATATATTGGATGACTATGTTCGGACACCGGAATGGTTTTGGATGGTTTCGGGCATATACCGGAGTACCGGGGGGTTACCGGAACCCCCCGGGGGGTTTAGTGGGCCTAATGGGCCCTAGTGGAGAAGAGGAGGAGCGGCGAGGGCAGGCCGCGTGCCTCCTTACCCTCTAGTCCAAATAGGACAAGGAGGGGGGGCACCCCCTTTCCTTCCTCTCCTCTCTCCCTTCCTTCCCCCTCCTAGTCCAACTAGGAAAAAGAGGGAGTCCTACTCCCGGTGGGAGTAGGACTCCTCCCTGGCGTGCCTCCTCCTGGTCGGCCGCCCCCTCCCCCTTCATCCTTTATATACGGGGGCAGGGGGCACCTCTAGAAAGAACAATTGATCTCTTGATCTCTTAGCCGTGTGCGGTGCCCCCCTCCACCATATTCCACCTCGAGAATATTGTAGCGGTGCTTAGGCGAAGCCCTGCGTCGGTAGCATCATCAACACCATCATCACGCCGTCGTGCTGACGGAACTCTCCCGCAAAGCTCTGCTGGATCGGAGTTCATGGGACGTCATCGAGCTGAACGTGTGCTGAACTCGGAGGTGTCGTACGTTCGGTACTAGATCGATCGGATCGTGAAGACGCACGACTACATCAACCGCATTGTGCTAATGCTTCCGCTTTCGGTCTACGAGGGTACATGGACAATACTCTCCCCTCTCGTTGCTATGCATCACCATGATCTCGCGTGTGCGTAGGATTTTTTTTGAAATTACTACGTTTCCCAACGGTGGCATCCGAGCCTGGTTTTATGCGTAGATGTTATATGCACGAGTAGAACACAAGTGAGTTATGGGCGATACAAGTCATACTACTTACCAGCATGTCATACTTTGATTCGGCGGTATTGTTGGATGAAGCGGCCCGGACCGACATTACGCGTGCGCTTACGCGAGACTGGTTCTACCTACGTGCTTTGCACATAGGTGGCTGGCGGGTGTCAGTTTCTCCAACTTTTGTTGAACCGAGTGTGGCTGCGCCCGGTCCTTGAGAAGGTTAAAATAACACTAACTTGACAAAATATTGTTGTGGTTTTGATGTGTAGGTAAGAAGGGTTCTTTCTCAGCCCGTAGCAGCCACGTAAAACTTGCAACAACAAAGTAGAGGACGTCTAACTTGTTTTTGCACGGCATGTTGTGATGTGATATGGTCAAGACATGATGTTAAATTTTATTGTATGAGTTGATCATGTTTTGTAACAAAGTTATCGACAACTGGCAAGAGCCATATGATTGTCGCTTTATTGTATGCAATGCAATCGCCCTATAATTGCTTTACTTTATCACTAAGCGGTAGCGATAGTCGTAGAAGCAATAGGTGGCAAAACGACAACGATGCTACGATGAAGATCAAGGTGTCGCGCCGGTGACAATGGTGATCATGACGGTGCTTCGGAGATGGTGATCACAAGCACAAGATGATGATGGCCATATCATATCACTTATATCGATTGCATGTGATGTTTATCCTTTATGCATCTTATTTTGCTTTGACTGATAGTAGCATTATAAGATGATATCTCACTAAATTTCAAGGTATAAGTGTTCTCCCTGAGTATGCACCATTGCGAAAGTTCTTCGTGCTGAGACACCACATGATGATCGGGTGTGATAGGCTCTACGTTCAAATACAACGGGTGCAAAATAGTTGCACACACGGAATACTCAGGTTAAACTTGACGAGCCTAGCATATACAGATATGGCCTCGGAACACTGAGACCGAATGGTCGAGAGTTAATCATATAGTAGATTTGATCAACATAGTGATGTTCACCATTGAAAACTACTCCATCTCACGTGATGATCGAACATGGTTTAGTTGATTTGGATCATGTGATCATTTAGATGATTAGAGAGATGTCTATCTAAGTGGGAGTTCTTAAGTAATATGATTAATTGAACTTTAATTTATCATGAACTTAGTACCTGATAGTATTTTGCTTGTCTATGTTTGTTGTACATAGATGCTTCGTCTTGTTGTACCGTTGAATTTTAATGCATTCCTTGAGAAAGCTAAGTTGAAAGATGATGGTAGCAATTACACAGACTGGGTCCATAACTTGAGGATTATCCTCATTGCTGCACAGAAGAATTACGTCCTGGAAACACCGCTAGGTGCCAGGCCTGCTGCAGATGCAACTGACGATGTTAAAAACGTCTGGCAGAGCAAAGCTGATGACTACTCGATAGTTCAGTGTGGCATGCTTTACGGCTTAGAACCGGGACTTCAATGACGTTTTGAACGTCATGGACCATATGAGATGTTCCAGGAGTTGAGGTTAATATTTCAAGAAAATGCCTGGATTGAGAGATACGAAGTCTCCAATAAGTTCTATAGCTGCAAGATGGAGGAGAATAGTTCTGCCAGTGAACATATACTCAAAATGTCTGGGTATAATAATCACTTGATTCAACTGGGAGTTAATCTTCCTGATGATAGTGTCATTAACAGAATTCTTCAATCACTGCCACCAAGCTACAAGAGCTTTGTGATGAACTATAATATGCAAGGGATGAACAAGACAATTCCCGAGCTCTTCGCAATGCTAAAAGTTGCGGAGGTAGAAATCAAAAAGGAGCATCAAGTGTTAATGGTCAACAAGACCACCAGTTTCAAGAAAAAGGATAAAGGAAAGAAGGGGAACTTGAAGAAGAACGGCAAGCAAGTTGCCGCTCAAGAGAAGAAACCTAAGTCTGGACCTAAGCCTAAGACTGAGTGCTTCTACTGCAAAGGGACTGGTCACTGGAAGCGGAACTTCCCCAAGTATTTGGCGGATAAGAAGGATGGCAAGCTAAACAAAGTTATATGTGATATACATGTTATTGACGTGTATCTTACTAATGCTCGCAGTAGCACCTGGGTATTTGATACTGGTTCTGTTGCTAATATTTGCAACTCGAAACAGGGACTACGAATTACGCGAAGATTCGCTAAGGACGAGGTGACGATGCGCGTGGGAAATGGTTCCAAAGTCGATGTGAACGCGGTCGGCACTCTACCTCTACATCTACCTTCAGGATTAGTTTTAGACCTGGATAATTGTTATTTGGTGCCAGCGTTAAGCATGAACATTATATCTGGATCTTGTTTGATGCGAGACGGTTATTCATTTAAATCAGAGAATAATGGTTGTTCTATTTATATGAGTAATATCTTTTATGGTCATGCACCCTTGAAGAGTGGTCTATTTTTGTTGAATCTCGATAGTAGAGATACACATATTCATAATGTTGAAGCCAAAAGATGCAGAGTTGATAATGATAGTGCAACTTATTTGTGGCACTGCCGTTTAGGTCATATTGGTGTAAAGCGCATGAAGAAACTCCATACTGATGGACTTTTGGAATCACTTGATTATGAATCACTTGGTACTTGCGAACCATGCCTCATGGGCAAGATGACTAAAACGCCATTCTCCGGAACTATGGAGCGAGCAGCAGATTTATTGGAAATCATACATACTGATGTATGTGGTCCAATGAATATCGAGGCTCGCGGCGGGTATCGTTATTTTCTCGCCTTCATTGATGATTTGAGCAGATATGGGTATATCTACTTAATGAAACATAAGTGTGAAACATTTGAAAAGTTCAAAGAATTTTAGAGTGTAGTTGAAAACCATCGTAACAAGAAAATGAAGTTTCTGCGATCTGATCATGGAGGAGAATATTTGAGTTACGAGTTTGGTCTACATTTAAAGCAATGCGGAATAGTTTCACAACTCACGCCACCCGGAACACCACAACGTAATGGTGTGTCCGAATGTCGTAATTGTACTTTACTAGATATGGTACGATCTATGATGTCTCTTACTCATTTACCGCTATCGGTTTGGGGTTATGCTTTAGAGACGGCCGCATTCACGCTAAATAGTGCACCATCAAAATCCGTTGAGACGACGCCTTATGAACTGTGGTTTGACAAGAAACCAAAGTTGTCATTTCTTAAAGTTTGGGGATGTGATGCTTATGTGAAAAAACTTCAACCTGATAAGCTCGAACCCAAATCGAAGAAATGTGACTTCATAGGATACCCAAAGGAGACTATTGGGTGCACCTTCTATCACAGATCCGAAGGCAAGACTTCTGTTGCTAAATTTGGATGCTTTCTAGAGAAGGAGTTTCTCTCGAAAGAAGTGAGTGGGAGGAAAGTAGAACTTGATGAAGTAACTGTACCTGCTCCCTTATTGGAAAGTAGTTCATCACAGAAACCGGTTCCTGTGACGCCTACACCAATTAATGAGGAAGCTAATGATATTGATCATGAAACTTCAGATCAAGTTACTACCAAACCTCGTAGGTAAACTAGAGTAAGATCCGCACCAGAGTGGTACGGCAATCCTATTCTGGAAGTCATGTTACTTGACCATGGCGAACCTATGAACTATGAGGAAGCGATGATGAGCCCAGATTCCGCAAAATGGCTTGAGGCCATGAAATCTGAGATGGGACCCATGTATGAAAACAAAGTATGGACTTTGGTTGACTTGCCCGATGATCGGCAAGCCATCAAAAATAAATGGATCTTCAAGAAGAAGACTAACGCTGATGGTAATGTTACTGTCTACAAAGCTCGACTTGTTGCGAAAGGTTTTCGACAAGTTCAAGGGGTTGACTACGATGAGACTTTCTCACCCATAGCGATGCTTAAGTCTGTCTGAATCATGTTAGCAATTGCCGCATTTTATGATTATGAAATATGGCAAATGGATGTCAAAACTGCATTCCTGAATGGATTTCTAGAAGAAGAGTTGTATATGATGCAACCAGAAGGTTTTGTCGATCCAAAAGGTGCTAACAAAGTGTGCAAGCTCCAGCGATCCATTTATGGACTGGTGCAAGCCTCTCGGAGTTGGAATAAACGCTTTGCTAGTGTGATCAAAGCATATGGTTTTATACAGACTTTTGGACAAGCCTGTATGTACAAGAAAGTGAGTGAGAGCTCTATAGCATTTCTGATATTATATGTAGACGACATATTATTGATTGGAAATGATATAGAATTTCAGGATAGCATAAAAGGATACTTGAATAAAAGTTTTTCAATGAAAGACCTCGGTGAAGCTGCTTATATATTGGGCATCAAGATCTATAGAGATAGATCAAGACGCTTAATTGGACTTTCACAGAGCACATACCTTGATAAAGTTTTGAAAAAGTTCAAAATGGATCAAGCAAAGAAAGGGTTCTGCCTGTATTACAAGGTGTGAAGTAGAGTCAGACTCAATGCCTGACCACTACAGAAGATAGAGATAAAATGAAAGATGTTCCCTATGCTTCAGCTATAGGCTCTATCATGTATGCAATGCTGTGTACCAGACCTGATGTGTGCCTAGCTATTAGCTTAGCAGGGAGGTACCAAAGTAATCCAGGAGTGGATCACTGGACAGCGGTCAAGAATATCCTGAAATACCTAAAAAGGACTAAGGATATGTTTCTCGTTTATGGAGGTGACAAAGAGCTAGTTGTAAATGGTTACGTCGATGCAAGCTTTGACACTGATCCGGACGATTGTAAATCCCAAACCGGATACGTGTTTATATTGAACGGTGGAGCTGTCAGTTGGTGCAGTTCTAAACAAAGCATCGTGGCGGAATCTACATGTGAAGCGGAGTACATAGCTGCTTAGGAAGCAACAAATGAAGGAGTCTAGATGAAGGAATTCATATCCGATCTAGGTGTCATACCTAGTGCATCGGGTCCAATGAAAATCTTTTGTGACAATACTGGTGCAATTGCCTTGGCAAAGGAATCCAGATTTCACAAGAGAACCAAGCACATCAAGAGACGCTTCAATTCCATCCGGGACCAAGTCCAGGTGGGAGACATAGAGATTTGCAAGATACATACGGATCTGAATGTTGCAGACTCATTGACTAAGCCTCTTCCATGAGCAAAACATGATCAACACCAAGGCTCCATGGGTGTTAGAATCATTACTGTGTAATCTAGATTATTGACTCTAGTGCAAGTGGGAGACTGAAGAAAATATGCCCTAGAGGCAATAATAAAGATATTATTTATTTCCTTATTTCATGATAAATGTTTATTATTCATGCTAGAATTGTATTAACCGGAAATTTGATACATGTGTGAATACATAGACAAACATAGTGTCACTAGTATGCCTCTACTTGACTAGCTCGTTGATCAAAGATGGTTGTGTTTCCTAGCCATAGACATGAGTTGTCATTTGATTAACGGGATCACATCATTAGGAGAATGATGTGATTGGCTTGACCCATTCCGTTAGCTTAGCACTTGATCATTTAGTATGTTGCTATTGCTTTCTTCATGACTTTTACATGTTCCTACAACTATGAGATTATGCAACTCCCGTTTACTGGAGGAACACTTTGTGTGCTACCAAACATCACAACGTAATTGGGTGATTATAAAGGAGCTCTACATGTGTCTCTGAAGGTACATGTTGAGTTGGCATATTTCGAGATTAGGATTTGTCACTCCGAATGTCGGAGAGGTATCTCTGGGCCCTCTCGATAATGCACATCACTATAAGACTTGCAAGAAATGTAGCTAATGGGTTAGTTGCGGGATGATGCATTACATAACGAGTAAAGAGACTTTCCGGTAACGAGATTGAACTAGTATTGAGATACCGATGATTGAATCTCGGGCAAGTAACATACCGATGACAAATGGAACAACGTATGTTGTTATGTGGTTTGATCGATAAAGATCTTCGTAGAATATGTGGGAACCAATACGAGCATCCAGGTTCCGCTATTGGTTATTGACCGGAAATGAGTCTCGGTGATGTCTACATAGTTCTCGAACCCGTAGGGTCCGCACGCTTAAAGTTTGGTGACGATCGGTATTATGAGTTTTTGTGTTTTGATGTACCGAAGGAAGTTCTGAGTCCTGGATATGATCACGGACATGACGGGGAGTCTCGAGATGGTCGAGACGTAAAGATCGATATATTGGATGACTATGTTCGGACACCGAAATGGTTTCGGATGGTTTCGGGCATATACCGGAGTACTGGGGGGTTACCGGAACCCCCCGGGTGGTTTAGTGGGCCTAATGGGCCCTAGTGGAGAAGAGGAGGGGCGGCCAGGGCAGGCCGCCCGCCCCTTTCCTTCCTCTCCTCTCTCCCTTCCTTCCCCCTCCTACTCCAACTAGGAAAAAGAGGGAGTCCTACTCCCGGTGGGAGTAGGACTTCTCCCTGGCGCGCCTCCTCCTGGCCGGCCGCCCCCTCCCCCTTGATCCTTTATATACGGGGGCAGGGGGCACCTCTAGGCAGAACATTTGATCTCTTGATCTCTTAGCCGTGTGCGGTGCCCCCCTCCACCATATTCCACCTTGAGAATATCATAGCGGTGCTTAGGCGAAGCCCTGCGTCAGTAGCATCATCAACACCGTCATCACGTTGTTGTGCTGACGGAACTCTCCCGCAAAGCTCTGTTGGATCGGAGTTCGTGGGATGTCATCGAGTTGAACGTGTGCTGAACTCGGAGGTGCTGTACGTTCGGTACTTGATCGGTCGGATCATGAAGACGTACGATTACATCAACCGTGTTGTGCTAACGCTTCCGCTTTCGGTCTACGAGGGTACGTGGACAATACTCTCCCCTCTCATTGCTATGCATCACCATGATCTTGAGTGTGCATAGGAATTTTTTTGAAATTACTATGTTTCCCAACATCAAGTTGATCAACACACAAAGCGTACAAGATGTATCGAGGGATCAAGTGATCCCATGGTATGGTAAGCATTGCCCGTTACGCTTTGTTTGCTAACCCATGGTATTCGTGAGAGTTCTTTGTGGGGTTAGGTTGTTGTTGGGGAACGTAGTAATTTCAAAAAAAAAATACGCACACGCAAGATCATGGTGATGCATAGCAACAAGAGGGGAGAGTGTCGTCCACGTACCCTCGTAGACCAGTTTCAGGTAACGCTACTCCAGTTGTTTCAAAGAATTCTGATTGTGATGCTGCTAACCTTTGGCATATGCGTCTTGGACATATTGAGTGAACTTGGTTTAGCAGAGTTAAATAAGAGAGGTCTCCTTGATGGATATGATCCTGGCAAATTGAAATTTTGTGAGCATTGTATCTTCGGCAAGCACAAGAGGGTGAAGTTCAATACTTCCACCCATACAACTAAAGGTATTCTTGATTATGTGCATTCTTATTTATGGGAACCATCTCGGAAGAAGTCACTAGGTGGTACTAGTTACATGCTGACTATTATTGATGATTATTCGAGAAAAGTTTGGCCTTGTTTTTTGAAGCATAAATATGAAGCATTCTCAGCATTTAAGGAGTGGAAGATTATGATTGAGAGACAAACTGGAAAGAAGGTAAAAATACTTCGCACTGATAATGGTATGGAATTCTGTTCTAAGCAATTCAAGAATTATTGCAAGTCTGAAGGTATTGTCAGACATTACACCGTTCCTTATACTCCTCAACAAAACGGTGTTGCTGAGCGTATGAACGGGACCATTATTTCCAGAGCCCGCTGCATGTTGTCCAATGCAGGTTCGCATATGCGTTTTGGGCTGAGGCCGCCTCCACTGCTTGTTATCTCATTAACCGTTCACCATCTATTGCTCTTAATAAGAAAACTCGAATTGAGGTATTGTATGGTTCACCTACTGATTATTCACAGTTGAGAGTTTTTGGTTGCACTGCTTATGCTCATGTTGATAACGGAAAGTTGGAGCCTAGGGCTATTAAGTGCATCTTTCTTGGTTATAAATCTGGTGTTAAAGATTTTAAATTGTGGAATCCTGAAAGCCAGAAGGTGGTTATTAGCAGAAATGTTATCTTTAATGAAACTGCTATGTTACATGATGTTCCATCTACTAATGTTCCTGTTGAGAGTGAACAGCAGCCTACTGCTCAGGTGGAGCATGTTATTGAAACAGGTGATACATCTGGTAATAAAATTGTTGATGCACATGATGAACCCGTCGTTGATGATGAACATGTCACTCCCACTCCAAATCAGCCTATTGTTCCACCCAGTTGGAATCTTGCACGTGACGGAGTTAGGAGGGGTACTAATAAACCTAACAGGTTAATTGAAGAGTACAATATTGTTTTTTGTTTTATCTATTGCAGAAGAAATTGAAGGTAATTCTGAGCCTTCTTCATATTTTGAGGCTATTATTTTTGGTGATTGTAATAATTGGATGACCGCTATGCATGATGAGATGGAATCACTTGAAAAGAATGGCACTTGGGATTTAGTAAAATTGCCTAGAGAGAAGAAACCTATTCATTGCAAGTGGGTTTTCAAGAGGAAAGAAGGCGTTTCTCCTAATGACGAGACAAGATATAAAGCAAGGTTAGTTGCTAAAGGTTACAGTCAGATTCCAGGTATTGACTATAACGAAGTCTTTTCTCCTGTTGTAAAGCATAGCCCTATTCACACTTTACTCAGTATTGTTGCCACGCATGATTTTGAGCTTGAACAATTGGATGTTAAAACTGCATTTTTACATGGAGAATTAGAAGAGGATATTTATATGGAACAACCTGAATGTTTTGTTATTCCTGGAAAAGAAAAGCTTGTCCGCAAGTTAAAGAAATCTCTTTATGGATTGAAGCAATCCCCTAGACAGTGGTACAAGAGATTTGACACCTTTATGCTCTCTCAAGGTTTCAAAAGGTCTAATTATGATAGTTGTGTTTATTTGAAAACTGTCAATGTTCAACTATTTATTTGCTCCTTTATGTTGATGATATGCTTACTGCTGCAAAGAGTATGTCAGAGATTAATGAACTAAAGAAGCAGTTGAGTAATGAATTTGAGATGAAGGATTTGGGTGCAGCAAAGAAAATTCTTGGCATGGAAATATCCACAGATAGACCGTCTGTAAAAGTATATCTAAGTCACAGAGGATATATTGATAAAGTTCTTCGTTGTTTTAATATGCATAATGCCAAGCCGGTGAGTACACCGTTAGCTCCACACTTTAAATTATCATCAGCTTTATGTCCTAAGTCATATGCAGATATTGAGTACATGTCTAGAGTTCCCTATTCAAGTGCAGTTGGTTCACTTATGTATGCCATGGTTTATTCTCGTCCGGATTTATCATATGCATTGAGTGTTGTCAGTAGATACATGGCTAATCCTGGAAAAGAACATTGGAAAACAGTTCAGTGGATTTTCAGATACCTGCAAGGTACTTCTAATGCTTATTTACAGTTTGGGAAAACTGGAGATGGACTTGTTGGTTTTGTTGATTCCGATTTTGCTGGTGATTTGGATAAGAGAAGATCACTCACAGGTTATGTTTTCACCATTGGTGGTTGTGCTGTGAGTTGGAGAGCAACTTTGCAGTCTATTGTGGCTTGTTCCGCTACTGATGCCAAATATATGGCTATTTCTGAGGCATGCAAGGAAGCTATCCGGTTGAGAGGTTTATACACTGAGCTTTGTGGAGATTCATCTTGCCCTACCATATTTTCTGACAGTCAAAGTGCCATATATCTTACAAAGAATCCAATGTATCATGAGAGGACAAAACACATTGATGTCAGATTTCATTATATTTGAGATGTTGTTGCTGAAGGCAATTTGAAGGTATGCAAGATAAGTACTCATGATAATCCTGCTGACATGATGACAAAGCCAGTTCCGATCAATTAGTTTGAGCTTTTCTCGGGCTTAGTTGATATTTCTCATTAGTCCTATGGACTTTGACACACAAGGTGTTTATGCTGATTTGGATGGAGTTATTTAATTTCTTCGACTACTTGAGGGAATTTGGATGTAGGTGGAGATTGTTAAATTGTGATCCAAATTATACCGTATTGGACTAGACGTAGTACATACGGTGTGGGCCTTTGCGTTGGTACCGACGCATACCGAGTACAACTCGTTTACTTGTCCTCCAAGGACACTCATGTATTGCCCTCATGTATATCCCATGTAGTCGCACCTAAGACGATCTGTCGTCTCGTGCTTGTAATACTCCTCCTCATAGTAATTGCGCCTTTGTGCGTCTGTAGTTTTCTCCCGCAAGGGTTTCCACGTAAAAATCTGTGTGCTCTCGTGTCTCATTTATTTCTCGTTATTATCTAACAATGATGCAACAAGTCATGATTCGCCATAGAACCTTGGAGTTTCAGTACTCGGCAGGGTCACAAACAATTGCAAAGCGCTTCTGAAGCACATTGAAGGCTCTTTCCACATTTTTCCTTGCAGCTTCTTGATATTGAGCAAAGTGAGTGTTTTTGTTATCTTTTGAATACATAGACAACGAGCTCGAGACCGTGGACTCCATCTCCATGTGAGCAGATAGCCACTAACTCTAGTGGGCCTATCATTCCTAGTACGAAGCAGACGTATTATGCCAAATTCAATGTTTCAGTACACTGAAAATCATTCCCCTTATTTTCCTGCTTCCTTCCACATGCAACGACGAACGCTCCTTGCCTTGCCCTGCGCGGCACGGTGCTTGATTACCCAGCTAACCAGTCACTGCGAAAACAGATCGAGACTCCAAATTCATATGCTAACAATGAGAAAACAAAGAAAACCAATGTAATATGAAAAAAACGTGAAAGACAATAAAAACAACAAATAAGAGATAATAAATAAGAAAAAAAATGGACCTACAGCGACCTCTATGAGCACCAGCGACTACCGCGCTAAAAGCGCCAACCCACTAGTGGTAGCCCGTAGGTGATTCCTGTTAGGAGTCGGTTCGGGTGACCGATAGCTGTTGCGCTCATCTTCGTATGTGGTTTGATTTGGATCAAGACTCCAAATTCATATGTTTCTATTATTGGCCTGCTAAAATACCAAACTAATCTTCTCGGCCCCCTGATTTTCATCGGGGGTGGGCCCCTTCTCTCCTAGTGATCCAATAATAATCCTCCAGGGTACTGCTTACGTAAATCACGTAACAAACTTTACGTAGGTCTAGCATTACTCCCTGTTTCCCTCCTCCCAACTATACCTGGGCATAACTTGGGCCGGGCCGAGCTTCAGGCCAGGCCTAACAAAGACCGAAGCAGAAAACCTAGGTCCGTCCCGGCCGTGTAGCCTAGTTTTCAGGCCCAAGCCTGGCCTATCAGACAAAAAGCCCGTTGGGCCTCGGACTAGGCCTCTTCCTTAAATTGCAAATACGACAAGCTCGATCCCGGCCCAGCCCAGCCATCAGGCTCAAAATCTAGGCCTAGGCCTGGCCCATGGGCAAGGTTGGGTCGGCCTTTTTGGGTCCGCGTCGGGTCAGGCCGTTCGGGCCGGGCTGCCCATGGCCAGGTAGTAGACATACATAGACGACGAGGTGGAGAACATGGACTCCATGGGAGCAGATAGCCATTAACTGTAGCAGGCTAATATGGGTGGGAGCATACGCCTTACTATGGTTGCTTTGGCTATGTAAAAATGATTTGGTTTTCAATGATAAAAATGCTTCTCCATTGCAGGTTATTTTCCGTTGTACGCACTCGCTTCGTACGTGGTCTACGCTACAACAAGTGGAGTACCAACCGTTGTTCAAGGCGGTGTGTACGCGGTTGGAGCAGGTGGCTACCACTGGTAGAAAAAGAGGCTTCCGTCCAGCCCCATTAGTCGCGAAACTGTAGGAACCACGACTAATGAAGTCTTTAGTCGCGGTTCGGCAGACGAACCACGACCAAAGGCCTGGGCCCAGGGCGCTCGGTGGCCAGCTGGTGCACGTGAGGGGCTTTAGTCGCGGTTGGCCAGGCCAACCGCGACTAAAGCTCCTCCCCTATATATACCAGTTCAGCACACTCACTTAGCCATTTGGTGCCACTTCTCTTCACAAGCTTCACAAGGGGGTGTAGGTTTGCTTTTGGTTCCTCTTATGCACACAATGTGTTTGATGAAATGCCCCAAGAGCGTGAAACAAACATGATATGAAGTGTTGGAGCCACACTTGAGGTTCCTCATTTATTTTTTCCTCCTCGATCGCGGTTAGCAACTTGAACCTTTCATGCATGTGTGTCATTGATAAAATATGCATGTGTGTTGTTCATTGTTTAATTTCTATTGTTTATAGCTAGTTAGTTTAACAAATGCATGATGGTTAATTATATATTTTATATTATAATAATGCAGATGAATCGGCAATGGATGTACGGTAACCGACTCTCCCGCGAGTTCACTACGGGTTTGAAAGATTTCCTCGTAGTGGCTAATGCGAACAAGTAGAAGGGTTTTGTTATCTGCCCATGTGTTGACTGTAAGAATCAGAAGGGTTACTCTTCCTCAAGAGAAGTTCACCTGCACCTGCTTCGGCACGGTTTCATGCCAAGCTATAATTGTTGGACCAAGCATGGAGAAAGAGGGGTTATAATGGAAGAAGATGAAGAAGGGGATGATTTCATCGATGAAAGCTATCTTGCTCATTTCGGTGATACTTTCATGGAGGATGCTGAAGGTGAAGGGGAAGGTGAAGGGGAAGGTGAAGGTGAAGAAGAGGCACGTGATGAGACCGTTGATGATCTTGGTCGGACCATTGCTGATGCACGGAGACGCTGCGAAACTGAAAAGGAGAGGGAGAATTTGGATCGCATGTTAGAGGATCACAGAAAGTCATTGTACCCCGGATGCGATGATGGTCTGAAAAAGCTGGGCTGCACACTGGATTTGCTGAAATGGAAGGCACAGGCAGGTGTAGCTGACTCGGCATTTGAAAACTTGCTGAAAATGTTGAAGAATATGTTTCCAAAGAATAACGAGTTGCCCGCCAGTATGTACGAAGCAAAGAAGGTTGTCTGCCCTCTAGGTTTAGAGGTTCTGAAGATACATGCATGCATCAACGACTGCATCCTCTACCGCGGTGAATACGAGAATTTGAATGAATGCCCGGTATGCACTGCATTGTGTTATAAGATCAGAGGCGATGACCCTGGTGACGATGTTGAGGGCGAGAAACCCAGGAAGAGGGTTCCCGCCAAGGTGATGTGGTATGCTCCTATAATACCACGGTTGAAACGTCTGTTCAGGAACAAAGAGCATGCCAAGTTGTTGCGATGGCACAAAGAGGACTGTAAGTCGGACGGGGAGTTGAGACACACCGCAGATGGAACGCAATGGAGAAAGATCGACAGAGAGTTCAAAGATTTTGCAGCTGACGCAAGGAACATAAGATTTGGTCTAAGTACAGATGGCATGAAACCTTTTGGCAAGCAGAGCTCCAGCCATAGCACCTGGCCCGTGACTCTATGCATCTACAACCTTCCTCCTTTGTTGTGCATGAAGCGGAAGTTCATTATGATGCCAGTGCTCATCCAAGGTCCGAAGCAACCCGACAACGACATCGATGTGTACCTAAGGCCATTAGTTGATGAACTTTTACAGCTGTGGGGCAGACCTGGTGTCCGTGTGTGGGATGAGCACAAAGAAGAGGAATTTGACCTACGAGCGTTGCTTTTCGTAACCATCAACGATTGGCCTGCTCTTAGTAACCTTTCGGGACTGTCAAATAAGGGATACAATGCATGCACGCACTGCTTACATGAGACTGAAAGTGTACATTTGCCAAATTGTAAGAAGAACGTGTACCTTGGGCATCGTCGATTTCTTCCGAAAATTCATCCAGTAAGAAAGAAAGGCAAGCATTACAACGGCAAGGCAGATCACCGGCCGAAGCCTGTGGAATGCACTGGTGCTGAGGTATTTGATATGGTCAAGGATTTGAAAGTCATCTTTGGAAAGGGTCCTGGCGGACAATCAGTTCCGAAGGGAGCTGACGGGCACGCAGCCATGTGGAAGAAGAAATCTATATTCTGGGAGCTAGAATATTGGAAAGTCCTAGAAGTCCGCTCTGCAATCGACGTGATGCACGTTACGAAGAATATTTGCGTGAACCTCCTAAGATTCTTGGGCGTGTATGGGAAGACAAATGATACAAAGGAAGCACGACAGGACCAGCAACGTTTGAAAGACCCTGATGATCGGCATCCGGAATGGTTTCAAGGTCGTGCCAGCTACGCTCTGACCAAAGAAGAGAAGGTCATCTTTTTTGAATGCCTGAGCAGTATGAAGGTCCCGTCTGGATTCTCGTCCAATATAAAGGGAATAATAAACATGGCGGAGAAAAAGTTCCAAAACCTGAAGTCTCACGACTGCCACGTGATTATGACGCAATTGCTTCCGATTGCTTTGAGGGGGCTCCTGCCGGAAAATGTTCGAGTAGCCATTGTGAAGCTATGTGCATTCCTCAATGCAATCTCTCAGAAGGTAATCAATCCAGAAGTTCTACCACGGTTACAGAACGATGTGATCCAATGTCTTGTCAGTTTCGAGTTGGTGTTCCCTGCCATCCTTCTTCAATATTATGACGCACCTCTTGGTTCACCTAGTCGAAGAGATTTTCATTCTCGGTCCTGTATTTCTACACAATATGTTCCCCTTCGAGAGGTTCATGGGAGTATTAAAGAAATATGTTCGTAACCGTGCTAGGCCAGAAGGAAGCATCGCCAAGGGCTATGGAAATGAGGAGGTAATTGAGTTTTGTGTTGACTTTGTTCCTGACCTTAAGCCGATTGGTCTTCCTCGATCGCGGCACGAGGGGAGACTAAGTGGAAAAGGCACGATCGGAAGGAAATCAACGATATGTATGGACGGCCATTCTCTGACTGAAGCACACCACACTGTACTGACCAATTCCAGCTTGGTGGCTCCGTACTTTGAGAAACACAAGAATATTTTACGCTCGGACAACCCGGGGAAGCCTGAATCCTGGATTAGGAAGGCCCACATGGAGACTTTCGGCAGTTGGTTGAGAAAACATTTAATGAATGACAATGATGTTGTAGATCAGCTGTACATGTTGGCCAAGACACCATCTTCGACTATAACGACTTTCCAAGGGTACGAGATAAATGGGAATACATTTTACACGATCGCCCAAGATAAAAAGAGCACCAACCAAAACAGTGGTGTCCGCTTTGATGCAGCAACCGAGAATGGGCAAAAGGTCACATATTATGGTTACATAGAGGAGATATGGGAACTTGACTATGGACCCTCCTTTAAGGTCCCTTTGTTCCGGTGCAAATGGTTCAAGCTAACAGGAGGTGGGGTAAAGGTGGACCAGCAATACGGAATGACAATGGTGGATTTCAACAATCTTGGTTACCTTGACGAACCATTCGTCCTAGCGAAAGATGTCGCTCAGGTTTTCTATGTGAAGGACATGAGTAGCAAACCGAGGAAACGGAAAGATAAGAAAACGATCAGTACATCATGCGATGATCCAAAGCGCCACATTGTTCTTTCAGGGAAAAGAAACATCGTGGGAGTGGAGGACAAGACAGACATGTCAGAAGATTATAATATGTTTGCTGAAATTCCGCCCTTCAAAGTGAACACCGACCCAAGCATTAAGTTAAATGATGAGGATGCTCCATGGATACGGCACAATCGTAAGCAAGCAGGGACACAAGGGAAGAAATGATGTGTAATAATTTATTGTACCAAACTTTGTTGAATGGATCATGTGAATTATATTACCCGTGATGTGTTTGGTGTCCATTTTCGAATGATTCGAGATACCACTGATGATACATGAAATTTGGAGTGATTTAGTCATACTCCTGCCTAGGCGTATAATATGCATACTCGTAGTCTTCATAGCCGCCGCCGTTGTACTGGTAGTCGTCGCCTTCTAAGTTGCCGCCGTCGTCGTCGCTGCTGTCGTCGCTGTCGTACTCCTGCCTAGGCGTATAAAATTTTGAATTGAATTAGTTTTATTTTTCTGAATTTTTTGATATATTATTTGTATTTTTAACATTTTGAATTGAATTAGTTTTATTTTTCTTAATTTTTTGATATATTATTTGTATTTTTAGAATTTTGAATTGAATTAGTTTTATTTTTCTGAATTTTTTGATATAATATTTGTGTTTTTAACATATTGAATTGAATTAGTTTTATTTTTCTGAATTTTTTGATATATTATTTGTATTTTTAAGATTTTGAAAAAGAAAAAGTATTTTGAAAAATACCTTTAGTCGCGGTTGGCCTGGCCAACCGCGACTAAAGGTCGTTGCGCGCGGGAACGCAAAAACCCGCCAAAAACCCTTTAGTCGCGGTTGGTCTGGCCAACCGCGACTAAAGGTTACCCTTTAGTCGCGGGTCGCCTCCCCAACCGCGACTAAAGGGGGGGGGGCTATAAATACAAGGGCCCGAACCGTCGCCTCCATTTCTCGTCTTCTCCGATTCTCTGCCGCGCCAAAGGCCTGCCGCCGTCGCCCTCGCCCTCGACGCCGCCCGCCGTCGCCCTCGCCCTCGACGCCGCCCGCCGTCGCCCGCCGCGCTGTCATCGTCCTCTCGCGCCCCGGCCGCCCCGTCCGCCGTATGTTTGCACACCGCGCCCCGCCCCGGCCCACGCGCGCCGCCCCCTCTCGCCCACGTACGGCGCCGCCGGCCGCTATCACCGGCCTCCCTCGCCCACCGCGCGCGCGCCGCCTCGCTCGCCCGCCCTCAACGCCGCCGGCCGGCCTCGGTACTGCCGCGCGCGCACGCGCGCGCCTCTCTCAGACAGAGAGCGAGATCGTGGAGAGAGAGAGGGGCGCCGCGGGCCACCGGAATTTTTTCTTTTTTTTCTTTTTTTTGTTCTTTTTAATTTTAACTAGTTAATTAGTTTAACAAAAACGGTAAAATAACTTAAAACTTGATAATTAACAAAAAAAACCGTAAAATTTGATAATTAACAAAAAAACGTATATAAAACTTGATAATTAACAACAAAAAAGTAAAACTTGATAATCAATATATACAACGACCCCGCGCGTCAATGTACAACGATCCCGCTTTAAAAAAATGTACACGACCCCGCGCATATACGGAGAGGGGGCGGCGAGGGGGGCGGCGATGCGCGCGGTGTTTTTTTTGGGATCGAGAGGGGGCGGCGAGGGTTATACATGTGTGTTGTCCTCGCCTCCCTCTCCGTGACGCCGTCGTCTGCCGCCCCGTCTCGCGCTCTACCGCGACACCCTCTCCCACCCCTTCCTCGCCCCCTCCTTTTGCCACCGCCCTTTCGCCACCGCCACCGCCACCGCCCCCCTTCTTCACTTAATTAATTTGTTTTTACTACATGTTTTCAGGACTGACATAATGGCGGACGATAGAGCTGACCCGATTATGGACAACTATGATCCGGACGGTGAAGCACATATGTTCGGCATCATAAACGGCGATATTCTATATGTGCCGACCGGACAAGAAGAAGATGATATCTCTTCTTATCTGAACCTTGACGGTGAAGATGAAGGGCGCCGTCAGCAAGATGATGCCGAACAAACGTCGATAAACGACGATCTTCAAATGGAAGTAGCAACCACCTCCGGCGCCGAGGTATATATATACATTGAGCCTCTGGTGATACAAACTAACTGATTTGAATAAATATGTGTGTACTAACGCGCGCGACTCTCTTTCTTATTTTAGCCCTCGGCCGGATCGTCGAAACAATCGAGTACGTCGTCAAAGCGTGGCGCAACCAAGACGATGAAACAAGGAGAAACATGCACCATCGAGGTTGTCGACAGTGCAACCGGCAGGCCGCTGGAGCCCCGCAAGAACGCCACCAAGTTTGTCAACCAATGCGGAGCCGTTGTTAGAGACAACGTCTCGATCACCGTCCAGGAGTGGAATAAGCCAAAGAAGGCACGAATTGCTGGTTTCACTTTTGTCGATAAGAGAACAAAAAAAGATTGCTTCAAGAAGCTTATGGAACATTTCGTTCTACCTCCGGAATACAACAAATTCGATGAGGAGGGTAACAAGATTGAGGAAAACAAGGAGAGGAGGAGGCTAGTCAAACAGTTCGCTCTTCATAAGATGGCCGACGCATTCCGGAAATTCAAGCAAAATCTAGCCCATGACTTTGTCAAGCAGAACAAGACTCCGGATTTCAAAGGACAATATGAGAAACTGAAACATGATTGGCCAGAATTTGTGAAGCAAAAGAAATCGGAGCAGTTCATTCAAATATCGAAAAAAATAAGGAAAATGCGGCTAAGAAGGAGTACAATCATATTATGGGGCCAGGAGGGTATCGCCTTTGGGAGCCTAGGTGGGAGAAGATGGAGAACGAGCTGAGGGCGCGAGGAATCCGTCCAGGTACGGAGGGATGGGACCCAAGGGCCAAAAGCTGGTGGTACGGGCATGGGGGAACGCTGAACCCGGAGACAGGGGAGTGTGTTTACCGGGGCAAAATAATTAAACCCACCCAAGCCCTTATTGACGCAATGAGGGATGCTCAAGAGGGGAAGATCAAGTTCAACAGAGAGAACGACGCGCTGACAAAAGCCCTCGGGAATCCTGAACACGGAGGACGTGTACGAGGCATGGGGCACATTCCGTGGAAAATAGGGTTCCCCCAGAACGATGACCCGTACGGTTACAGAAGCCGGAAGAGAAAGATGGATCGGGAAGCAGATGTTGTGGCGCGGTTGGCATCGGAAATGGATGTGATGAAGAAAACCGTGAGTGTACTAGTAGCCGAAAGAGATGCAGCTCGGGCGCAGCATGAAGATCATCCAGCGGATCTCGGAAGCCAGCAGCGGAGAAGCAGCGTGGCTTCCACGGAGGCCCCACCGGCTGGTGCAGATGCACCGACGATCGAAATTACTGCACCGGAGCCTCTGGTGGTCGAAATTACTGCACCGGAGCCTCCTCGCTACCCCGTGGACGATATAAAGGAGATGAAAGAATGTCATCTGTATTATCCTATCGGGAACATGTCCATGAAGGTAGCCATCGGCAGTGCTTTACCATGTTTACCTGGAGCACTCCACCACAACAACCCCATTCAAGATGGCTATGCTCGTGTCACGGTGGAGGACATAGTCCAAGGGTTTGAGGACCTGGAGATTGACATTGCTACACCTGAAGGGGAGAAAAGACTTGGAGATGTCAAGCGCCATTTCATTCTATGGCAAAAGAAGTTTATCAAGTTTCCAGGCGAGGCGCCAAGGACAACAAGTCCACCCCCCTACGGTGGTGGTGGTGGCGGTGGCGGCGGTGGTGGTGGTGGTGGTGGTGGCGGTTCACCTACACCTCCGTCACGTCAGCCGACGCCCCCCAGTCCACAACGTCCGGCGGGTGATCAGACGCCGCCCCCCAGTCCTCGTCCGGCGGGTGATCAGACGCCGCCCCCCAATCCACCTCCGGCAAAGAAGCAGAAGCAGTCCTGGATTATTAACCCGGACCCTTATGTACCTAAGACCACAAAGGTACCGGAGCCATCACTGAAGCCTCTCCCCACAAGGCCTTGGGAACGTAGTGCCGAGGAAACTGCCGCGGCCGCGGCTGCTGATCATGAGAAATGGAAGGCGGACTGCAAGAAGAAAAGAGAGCCCGAGCCCAAGCCAGTATTTTCTGATGAGCAAAAGAAGTGGGCTAAGTCATTTTTGAGCACACCGTCCCAAGCCGCGAAGAATCTGCCTGACGACTATGCACGTGAACTTCGTAGGCAGGCACTCATGTTGAAGGAGAAGAAAGAGCGGGCGGAGAACCAGGAGAACAAAGCCTTGGAGGAGGCCGAGAAAACGGAATTAGAAAGTAAAAAAAGCGGGAAACGAGTTGCCCAGCTCGGGGAACAAAGTAAACAATCGATTGCCCCGCTTATAGTGAAAGCCGCCGGTCCGGATGACCCCGATATCATAGCAGCTGCGGCAGCACATGGATTGACTGTAACGAGTGCCAGAGAACAAGCGGCCAACTTAGGTATTACTCTTCGTGAACTGTTAGGCCTTGATGAGGCGCCAGTGAAGGAGGTAGTAATTACATATGTGAAGAATGGGCCTCTCGTCGAGCCTGCGCAGGAAGAGGATCTACCTCCACAAATGAAAGGTCTGCTGAAATGGTACAAGGGTTACATAAAAAATAAAAACGCCAAAGAATATATTTATGCGGAAGTTAGATATGAGCATCACTTCAAACATTACTATGTACAAATTCATCTGAGTGAATTGTTCCAGCTTTTCAATCTGCGCGAGCTCGACAAATCTATCATCAGTTGCTACGTTCTGTAAGTGATTTATTTCTACCCCATCTCGTTCATATTGCCTGCACTATATATATGTCCTAACTATATTGTTGTGTCCGCTATTATACATGCAGAATGAAGATTAAGGAATGCAGAGTAAGGAACATCCATGATGTTGGGTTCATTGACCCACACATCGTTAATGGATATGTGTTGGAGCATCACCCCGCCGACATGGAGGCAGACCTGTGGCAGTTTCTTACAAAGCAGGAACTCAAAAGTGATATTCTATTTCCTTACCATTTTGGGTGAGTGTTTCTGTCTTGAGCACATTCTCTTTTGTTTACTCCATGCATGGTATGTGGCCGGCTAATCGATGAGTTATGCATGACGTACTGTGCATGTATCGTGTCCGCAGGTTCCACTGGATTCTGCTAGTAATTAAAGTTGACACCTCAGAATGTCTCGTCCACGACTCTCTGAATATGGATCCAAAGCTTTGGGGCGGCATGAGAAGAATGCTGCAGAAGTAATTATTTTCATTCATTTGCGCTCTATATCGATCGGCCTATTTCGTTCATTTCCTAATATCAAGTAACTAATAACTCTCTTGTTCATTTAATTTTCTTTGCCTCGTAGGGTTTGGAGACGGTTCGTAGATACAAAGGTCGGTGAATTCAAAAAAGAGCTAGAATTCAAAAGGTCAAAGGCTAAGAATGGTGGGGATATTCAGCCAGCGGGGACCAATCTATGTGGATACTATGTCTGTGAGATAATCCGGAGATACACCTCTGAGCGGGTTCCGAGTGATACCAATGCTCAGAGGAATAACCTCCGGATGATGCTTAGTCCAGAAGCTCGCTTCCGACCACTTCAAGAGGAACTAGCTGGATGGTTCAGGAGGGAAGTCCTCCATCCTAAAGGAGAACACCATTACGAGGACGTAGAACTTTATATGCATTAAATTATGTATGGAAACTTGTTCAAAATTGTATATGGTCATCCGATGATATTGAATATATATTGTATATTCCTCTTGAATTCTTTTTGGTTCTAATTTCAAATTTGTTTGAAATTGTACATTCATATGCATGTATGTAGTACCGTAGAATATGTGAAACTCCTTCAAAATTAAAATAAAGCACAAAAGAAATAAAACAATACAAATTAAACAGAAAACAGGTTTAGGGGGGGCTAAAACCCTAAACCTGCGGCGGCCTTTAGTCGCGGTTGGCCAGAAGAACCGCGACTAAAGGTCCTCCGCCCCGACGGCCGCCTGGCACCCACGTGGATGGGCCTTTAGTCGCGGTTCTTAAGCAACCGCGACTAAAGGGGGGAGGCCTTTAGTCGCACCTATTTGGTCGCGGTTGCGCAACCGCGACTAATGGCAGTTGCGAACCGCGACCAAAGGCCCTTTTTCCACCAGTGTACGGTGGTTTTTACCCAACATGGGTGGCAGCATAATCTCCGGATCGATGCACCATCCCTTGTGACATAGGCATAGTGTCGGTCTATAGGACTCTACTGTCGCCAATTTGTCGTTTTTTTCATTTATTTTGTCAGACTTTTCGTGTTGGGCTGTGTGCATCCTATTTATGCAGAGGTCGGGTGTTATTCATAATATTTTATATCCGCATGATGCTATATTTCGAGATAATAAAAGCGCCCTTTATCAAAAAAAATTAACTGTAGCAGGCCTATCTATCATTCATAGTAGTACGAGGCAGACGTATTGCGTTGAAATTCGTAGTAGTACACCCCGCAAAAAAAGAAATTCGTAGTAGTACGAGGCAGACGTATTACGTTGAATTCAACATTTCAGCACACAGAAAATCATTTCCGGTATCGGCCACAGGAGGTACCCTCCCCCTTATTTTCCTGCTTTCCTCCACGTGCAACGACGAACGCTCCTTGCCTTGCCCCGCGCGGCACGGTGCTTATTATAGTACCTAGTTAAAGGGTCACTGCGAAAGATACTCAAGAAAAATGGTATTCCTTGTCAAAATACGTCCTCAGTGTAGTTTCCACAGCCCAAAGCTAGAAAACCAAGCCTGCAAGGCTCCAATCACCCATCAACAACGTCAGAAGAAGAACCTTGGTCTGCTAGCTCCTCCTTGCAAGTGTGACAAGGCGCCATGCTTTCTCAGTCTCTGCTCGCGCTTGGTTTGCTCCTCCTGCTGAGCCTGAGCCTCGACGGAGAGGTGGCTCTAGCGGCGGAAGACGGCGAGTTCGCCTACCAAGGCTTCGCCACAGCGAACCTTACGCTGGATGGCCTCGCCACCGTCATGCCCAACGGCCTCCTGCTGCTCACCGACACGGAGTCCGCGAACACGGGCCATGCCTTCCACCCCGCGCCACTCCAGTTCCTCGAAAGTTCCACCACGACGACGAATAGCACCACCATGGCGCGGTCCTTCTCCGTGACCTTCGTGTTTGCCATTTCGTCCAGGTATGATGGCCTGACCAGCTACGGGCTTGGGTTCGTGGTCGCTCCGACCTCGAACCTCTCGGCTGCGAACGGCGGGCGATACATGGGCCTCCTCAACGCGACAAACGGCACGGCGAGCGACCGCATCCTGGCGGTCGAGCTCGACACCATCATGGACGTCGCGTTCCGCGACATCGACAGCAACCACGTCGGCATCGACGTCAACAGCCTCGTCTCACGGCAGGCCAAGCCGGCTGGGTACTACAGCAACGAGAACGGCGCCTTCCAAGATCTGAGGTTGAACAGCCGCAGGCCGATGCAGGTGTGGGTGGACTACGACGCCCAAGCCAGGTGAATCAATGTGACATTAGCACCTGTGCAGGTACCAAGGCCCAGGAATCCTCTGCTCTCCGAGGTTATTGATCTCTCCACGGTCATGGTGGACGAAATGTACGTCGGCTTTTCTGCTTCTAGCGGTACTCTCGGTGACAATCACCACTCTGTCCTTGGATGGAGTTTCAGCTTCGACGGACCCGCCCCGACGCTTGACTTCTTCAAGCTTCCCGCCCTGCCACGCCTAGGTCCCAAGCCTCGGTCCAAGATCTTGAACATCGTGTTGCCACCAACTTGTCACGCCCAATATGCGACCCTATCCAAAAGGAACTCGAAGGTCCCACCAAGGATAGACCCGCATATTGAAACGCTTTTGCAAGGTGGATATCATTACATCAACATTACATAATAGATGGGGATCCATACATAGGCATACAATGCCACACGAATACAACATCACAATACATAAGAGCAACATCCGACTACAGATGAAATACAAACAGAAACTCAAAAGACATCCACCCTGCTAGCCCAGGCTGCCGACTTGGAACCTATCCCCTGATCGAAGAAGCAGAAGAAGAACTCAACGCAAGCAAGCATCGCTCTCGCGTCATGATCATCGCAAAACCTGTACCTACAACTGTTGTTGTAGTAATCTGTGAGCCACGAGGACTCAGCAATCCCATTACCATGGGTATCAAGACTAGCAAAGCTTAAAGGGAAAGGAAGGGGTAAAGTGGTGAGGTTGCAGCAGCGACTAAGCATATATGGTGGCTAACACACGCAAATAAGAGCGAGAAGAGAGCAAAAGGAACGGTCGTCAACTAGCAATGATCAAGAAGTGATCCTGAACTCCTACTTACGTCAAACATAACCCATAAACCGTGTTCACTTCCCGGACTCCGCCAAAAAGAGACCATCACGGCTACACACACAGTTGATGCGTTTTAATTCAGATCTGGTGTCAAGTTATCTACAACCGGACATTAACAGATTCACATCTGCCTATAACCGCAGGCACGGCTTTCGAAAGATTATACCCTGCAGGGGTGTCCCAGCTTAGCCCATGACAAGCTCTCGCGATCAACAAAGGAATAGACCTTCTCCCAGGAAGACCCGATCAGACTCGGAATCCCGGTTTACAAGACATTTCGACAATGGTAAAACAAGACCAGCAAAAACGCCCGATGCGCCGACAAATCCTGATAGGAGCTGCACATATCTCATTCTCAGGGCAACACCGGATGAGACTAGCTACGAGTAAAACCAACCCTCAAGTTGCCCCGAGGTGGCCCCGCAGGCAGCTCAGTTCGGACCAACACTTAGACAAGCACTGGCCCGGGGGGCTAAAATAAAGATGACCCTTGGGTTGGCCGACCCAAGGGAAGGGTATAGGTGGTGGTGAGGCAAATGGTAAAACCAAGGTTGGGCCTTGCTGGAGGAGTTTTATTCAAAGCGAACTGTCAAGGGGGTCCCATAAATCACCCGACCGCGTAAGGAACGCAAAATCCGGGAACATAACACCGGTATGACGGAAACTAGGGCGGCAAGAGTGGAACAAAACACCAGGCAAAAGGCCGAGCCTTCCACCCTTTACCAAATATATAGATGCATTAATAATATAAGAGATATTGTGATATCCCAACCAAAATCCTGTCCACCAAGGAGAAATCTTCAACTTCACCTGCAACTAACAACGCTATAAGAGGGGCTGAGCAAAAGCGGTAACATAGCCAATCAACGGTTTGCATAGGAAAGGTGTCAAAGGTTAGAGATTCATGGCAATTTGGGATGGCTTGAGGAGAAAAAGATAGGTTACGCAGCATAGCGATAGAACGAAGTAACTAGCATAGCAATGATATTAGTGAGATCCAGGGTAGCGGTCATCTTGCCTGAAATCCCGCTAGGAAGAAGAACAAGTCCATGAAGAAGACGAACGGATGAAGCCGAACCAACCATAGACGAACAAAACCTCACGATCGCAACGAAACAGGAACTATCGAAAAGAAGCACACAACATGGTAAACACACCACACATGAACAAGACATGATGCACAACCAAGCATGATACATGACAAAGCTACATGAAGATACTCTTGGCAAGAGATGATGCAAACAAGAACAACACATCAAAGCAAGTTTAAATGAGGCCGGGAACAACATAGAACAATTCCGGTAAGTCCTCATATGCAAATTTTGAAATTGGTCCAGATCTGAATAAACCTTATGTTCAAGTTGTTAAACATCAAGTTAAAATGCACAAAGATGATCTACACGAGATTCTAGTCAAGTTACATATAAAGTTCATTAAGTTCGGAGCTACGGCCTAGAAGATATGAGCAAAACAAGTTAAACATGGCATTGATGCAAAATGCACCCAAACATCAAGCAAACACCTAAAAACAAGGATGCAACATGATTATATGAAGCTACATGCAATTCTAAGCAAGTTTCATATAGAGCACACTCAAAACGGATCAACGGTTCAACACACACACATGAAACAAGTTTAAAGGACAAGCTGTCCAAAACAGCAAGTAGGCATATTGCAAGCACCAAAACAACATGCTACAACATCTCAACATAATAACAAAAGGCATGGGCATGATGTACAAGTAAAGCACAACAAAACATGAACACTGAGCTAACTCCAGAAATCACTAGAACATGCTGAAACACACATGGTAAGATTGCAAGTTATAACAATTTCAGACTTTGCAGAAACTAACATCACGATGCAATGTTCAGAGCTATCAAACAACATGTTACAGGAACTTATCATGGCAAACAAAGGCATGGCATGAATCTACGCAAAGAATAGATCAAAAGTCCCTTAGTGACTATAAGCCAAAAAGGATCAGAAAATATTATGGCACCCACGTAAACATAGCAAGTTATATTACAGATTCAAACATGGCAGGAACATAATTATGAAGGCATGTAGAAGAGCTTGTGCAACTCACTACAGAGCAAAACATGGCATGGCAAGGCACCCAACAGTAAGAAGACATATTTGTGAAGCTAAGCATGGCAATATCAAGGTCATAGGGTGCATGGATCACTAGCAAAACACATGGGAACAAGTGAACTTAATGTAAACAGGCTGACATCAACATTATGAAGCAACTTTGGAGCAAGATATGAACAATCTACAGCAAGCTATAAATGCAACCAGGGGCATGGATGGATAGAGAATGACATGTAGATCAAAACATGTTTATAGAACATCTCCAGATTATGTATAGAATGATTAGTAGAAGCATGTTTATATAGCATCACGAAATAACAGATTCAGCCTAGCAAAACAGCAACATCATGAACCCTACTTAACAAGCTCGATTCACTCACCACAAGTAATTGCATGACAAGATAATCATAGCATCATCAAGAAGACATGTTTGTGTAACAAACCAAGTCAAGAACAAGTCAATAGCATGCAAGGATCAACTATAGCAAGCTTGGCCAAATTGAATAACATGTAAACAATCTGCCAGGAAACATTTTGAAGCAAAAGTAGAGCACTCAAATGACATGCTAGACCACTCCATAATTGCAACAAATGCCATGAATGGATAGAAAATAACCACATGTTCAAAACACCCTTACTGAAGTATCTCAAAATATGCATGGATCTCTCTGTAGCATCATGTTTACATGGCATCAAAATTACAGCAGAACAGGAACTAAAATCAGCATCATCACGATGCCTAGTTTGCATGCTTGTGCTAGTCACCACATTGATCACAAAAATACATACCATACACCACTATAAAGAAGACATGGCATAGTTCAAAATACATGTAGACATCAACCTCATAGGATGCACACATCAATCATGGCAAAAATGACAAAAGAGCTCGTTCTGATAACAGGCAGCAGAAAATATTATGAAGCACTCTTACAACGATGATTCGGACATCAAGATGACCTCAAATGAACATGATGCAATGGAGTGAAATGATGTACTCGTCGAGGCGAACAATTTGACATATTACACGCACGAAACGGAGCTACGGATGCAGAGATACAGCACAACGAACATGGCATGAAAATGACTACAGAACTAGGGACTTTGCAGAATTTGGACCTCGGGGAAAAAGTCAACCGCGGAGGAACTCGCCGAGTCTCGCCGGAGTTGGGGCCAGGGTGGCCGGAGGACGAGGGAGAGGCCGGGAGGAGGCCGGGGATGGACGGATCCGGGGTCTCCTTCCCCGAATCCGGTCGGATCTGGGCCGGGGAGGCACCGGGCGGCGGGGCGGAGGCCGCGGCGGCGCACCGGCGCGGCGGCGAGCTCGGGCGGCGCCGATGGCCGGGCGAAGGGGCAGGGCGGCACGGGAGGCTGGGCGGCCTCGCGGGGCCGACGCGGGGCGCGGGGTGGAGGCGAGCGCCGGCCGGCGAGGGGCGGCGCAGGGCCGGCCGGGACGGGCGGCGCTGGCGGCGGAGGCCCGAGCGGCGGCGGGGGAGCGCTCGGCGTCGGAGCCGCCAGCGCGCTCCCCGCCGCCTCGGGCGCCGCCGTCCGCCGCCGGCGCGGCCCCGCGAGCTCGCCCCCCGCCGCCATCTCCTCCTCGCCGAAGCATCGCCCCGCCTCGCCGGCGTCGCGCCGAACCCCCCGTGCCTTCCCCTCGATCCGGTGGGATCGGGAGGAGGAGCGACCCGTGGGCCCCGCGGCCCAACTCCGACCGGCCCAGGCCCGGCCCAGCTCCCTCCTCCTCAACTGGGCTTAGCCCATGGTGAGCTACCTCTGTAAATCCCGCCCGTGCGCATTTTAAGTATTTGACGCTCATCTGTTTTTTTCTCGAAATTTGCCTAAGTCCCGAATCTGCAGTAATTTTCATGCCATGTTCGTCATGCCGTATCTCTAGAACCGTAGCTCCGTTTCGTGCGTGTAATATGTCAAATTGTTCGCCTCGACGAGTACATCATTTCATTCTATTGCTTCATATTCATTTGAGGTCATCTAGATACCTGAATCATCGTTTTAAGAGTGCTTCATAATGTTTTCTGATGTCTGTTATCAGAACGAGCTCTTTTGTCATTTTTGCCATGATTGATGTGTGCATCGTATGAGGTTGATGTCTTCAGGTATTTTGAACTATGCCATGTATTCTTTACAGAGATGCTTGCAATGTATTTTTGTGATCAATGTGGTGACTAGCACAAGCATGCAAAGTAGGCTTCGTGTTAATGCTGATTTTAGTTCCTGTTCTGCTATAATTTTGATGCCATGTAAACATGATGCTACAGAGAGATCCATGCATATTTTGAGATACTTCAGTAAGGGTGTTTTGAACATGTGGTTATTTTCTATCCATTTATGACATTTGTTGCAATTATGGAGTGGTCTAGCATGTCATTTGAGTGCTCTACTTTTGCTTCAAAATGTTTCCTGGCAGATTGTTTACATGTTATTCAATTTGGCCAAGCTTGGTATAGTTGATCCTTGCATGCTATGGACTTGTTCTTGACTTGGTTTGTTACACAAACATGTCTTCTTGATGATGCTATGCTTATCTTGTCATGCAATGACTTGTGGTGAGTGAATCGAGCTTGTTAAGTAGGGTTAATGATGTTGCTGTTTTGCTAGGCTGAATCTGTTATTTCGTGATGCTATATAAACATGCTTCTACTAATCATTTTATGCATAATCTGGAGATGTTCTATAAACATGTTTTGATCTACATGTCATCCTCTATCCATCCATGCTCCTGGTTGCATTTATACCTTTCTGTAGATTGTTCATATCTTGCTCCAAAGTTGCTTCATAATGTTGATGTCAGCCTGTTTACATTAAGTTCACTTGTTCCTATGTGTTCTGCTAGTGATCCATGCACCCTATGACCTTGATATTGCCATGATTAGCTTCACAAATATGTCTTCTTATTGTTGGGTGCCTTGCCATGCCATGTTTTGCTCTGTAGTGAGTTGCACAAGCTCTTCTACATGCCTTCATAATTATGTTCCTACCATGTTTGAATCTGTAATATAACTTGCTATGTTTACGTGGGTGCCATCATATTTTCTGATCCTTTTTGGCTTATGGTCAGTAAGGGACTCTTGTTCTATGCAATTAGTAGATTCATGCCATGCCTTTGTTTGCCATGATAAGTTCATGTAACATATTGTTTGATAGCTCTAAACATTGCATCGTGATGTTATTTTCTGCAAAGTCTGAAATTGTTATAACTTGCAATCTTACCATGTGTGTTTGAGTATGTTCTAGTCATTTCTGGAGATAGCTCAGTGTTCATGTTTTGTAATGCATTACTTGTATATCATGCCCATGCCTTCTGTTTTCTTGTTGGGGTGTTGTAGCATGTTGTTTTGATGCTTGCAATATGCCTAGTTGCTGTTTTGGACAGATTATTGCTATAACTTGTTTCATGTGTGTGTGTTGAACCGTTGCTCCGTTTTGAGTGTGCTCTATATGAAACTTGCTTAGAATTGCATGTAGTTTCATATTATAATGTTGCATTCATGTTTTGAGGTGTTTGCTTGATGTTTGGGTGTTTTTTGCATCAATGCCATGTTTAACTTGTTTTGCTCATGTCTTCTAGGCCGTAACTCCGAATTAAATGAACTTTATATGTAACTTGACTAGAATCTCGTGTAGATCATCTTGGTGCATATTAACTTGCTGTTTAACAACTTGAACATAAGGGTTATTCAGATCTGGACCAATTTCGAAATTTGCATATGAGGACTTACCAGAATTGTTATATGTTGTTCCTGGCCTCATTTAAACTTGCCTTCATGTGTCGTTCTTGTTTGCATCATCTCTTGCCATGAGTAGCTTCATGTAGCTTTGTCATGCATCATGCTTGTACGTGCATCATGCCTTGTTCATGTGTGGTGTGTTTACTATGTTGTGTGCTTCTTTTCGATAGTTCCCGTTTCGTTGCGATCGTGAGGATTCGTTCGTCTACGCTTGGTTCGTCTTTGTGGTTTCATCTTCTTCATGGACTCGTTCTTCTTCCTTGCGGGATTTCAGGCAAGATGACCGCTACCCTGGATCTCACTACTATCATTGCTATGCTAGTTGCTTCGTTCTATCGCTATGCTGCGTTACCTATCTTTTGCTCCTCAAGCCATCCCAAATTGCCATGAACCTCTAACCTTTGACACCTTTCCTATGCAAACCGTTGATTGGCTATGTTACCGCTTTTTCTCAGCCCCTCTTATAGCGTTGTTAGTTGCAGGTGAAGTTGAAGATTTCTCCTTGGTGGACAGGATTTTGGTTGGGATATCACAATATCTCTTATATTATTAATGCATCTATATATTTGGTAAAGGGTGGAAGGCTCGGCTTTTTGCCTGGTGTTTTGTTCCGCTCTTGCTGCCCTAGTTTCCGTCATACCGGTGTTATGTTCCCGGATTTTGCGTTCCTTACGCGGTCGGGTGATTTATGGGACCCCCTTGACAGTTCGCTTTGAATAAAACTCCTCCAGCAAGGCCCAACCTTGGTTTTACCATTTGCCTCACCACCACCTATACCCTTCCCTTGGGTCGGCCAACCCAAGGGTCATCTTTATTTTAGCCCCCCCGGGCCAGTGCTTGTCTAAGTGTTGGTCCGAACCGAGCGATGCCCGGTGCCCCCTGGGCAACCAGGGTCTATGCCAACCTGACGTCTTGCTCATTCGGTGTGCCCTGAGAACGAGATATGTGCAGCTCCTATCGGGATTTGTCGGCACAGCGGGAGGCTTTGCTGGTCTTGTTTTACCATTGTCGAAATGTCTTGTAAACCGGGATTCCGAGTCTGATCGGGTCTTCCTGGGAGAAGGTCTATTCCTTCGTTGATCGTGAGAGCTTGTCATGGGCTAAGTTGGGACACCCCTGCAGGGTATAATCTTTCGAAAGCCGTGCCTACGATTATAGGCAGATGGGAATTTGTTAATGTCCGGTTGTAGATAACTTGACACCAGATCCGAATTAAAACGCATCAACCGCGTGTGTAGCCGTGATGGTCTCTTCTCGGCGGAGTCCGGGAAGTGAACACGGTTTCTGGGTTATGTTTGACGTAAGTAGGAGTTCAGGATCACTTCTTGATCATTACTAGTTGACAACCGTTCCGCTTGTTCTCTTCTCGCTCTTATCTGCGTATGTTAGCCACCATATATGCTTAGTCGCTGCTGCAGCCTCACCACTTTACCCCTTCCTTTCCTTTAAGCTTTGCTAGTCTTGATACCCATGGTAATGGGATTGCTGAGTCCTCGTGGCTCACAGATTACTACAACCACAGTTGCAGGTATAGGTTATGCGATGATCATGACGCGAGAGCAATGCTTGCTTGTGTTGAGTTCTTCTTCTGCTTCTTCTTCGATCAGGGGATAGGTTCCAGGTCGGCAGCCTGGGCTAGCAGGGTGGATGTCATTTGAGTTTCTGTTTGTGTTTCATCTGTAGTCGGATGATGCTCTTATGTATTGTAATGTTGTATTCGTGTGGCATTGTATGCCTTATGTATGTATCCCCATCTATTATGTAATGTTGATGTAATGATATCCACCTTGCAAAAGTGTTTCAATATGCGGGTCTATCCTTGGTGGGACCTTCGAGTTCCTTTTGGATAGGGTCGCATATTGGGCATATGATAGGGTATCGCTTGTCATTGCCGTGCTAGCTGCCGTATTCTTCTTCTTGTGGCATCGGCGCTGATTTGCTGAGGTGAGAGAAGACTGGGAGGATGAGTTCGGCCCACATCGTTTTGCATACAAGGATTTATTTCATGCCACCGAGGGGTTTTCTAGTAGGAATTTACTTGGAGTGGGAGGATTTGGAAGAGTGTGCAGAGGATTGCTTTCCACATCCAATTTGGAGGTTGCCGTCAAGAGGGTGTCACATGATTCGAAACAAGGGCTAAGGGAGTTCATTGCGGAGGTGGTGAGCATTGGCCGTCTCCACCACCGGAATCTCGCCCGGTTACTAGGCTACTGCCGTCGAAAGGGTGAACTTCTCTTGGTTTATGAGTACATGGAAAATGGTAGTCTTGACAAGTATTTGTATACTCAAAATAAGCCGGCTCTACATTGGTCTGAGAGGTATCGGATCATCAAAGGTGTTGCATCAAGCTTGTTGTATCTTCATGAGGAATGGGAGCAAATTGTCATCCATCGAGATATAAAGGCTAGCAATGTGCTCTTGGACAGCCAGATGAATGGACGGCTCGGTGATTTTGGTCTAGCAAGGTTATACGACCATGACACAGTTTCTAAAACAACACATGTGGTGGGCACTATGGGGTACCTTGCACCGGAACTTATACGCACCGGGAAGGCAACACCCTTAACCGATGTGTTTGCATTTGGTGTGTTTCTCCTTGAGGTCGCATGTGGGCGTAGGCCAATCAAAGTAGCAAGGATATCACAGAGTTAGTGTTGGTCGATTGGGTGCTTGAACATCACCGCAACGGCTCAATTCTCGACGTGGTCGATCCACGTCTTATGGGAAATTTCAACATAGAGGAAGCCTCCCTCCTGTTCAAATTAGGTTTTTCGTGCAAGCGTTGCAGGTCCTCCCGTGCCTCAAGTGTATATTTTGTCTTCCCATACACGCCCAAGAAGCCTAGCAGGTTCACGCAAAGGTTCTTCGTCACGTGCATCACGTCGATTAAAGAGCGGACCTCTAGGTCTTTCCAGTAGGGTAGGTCCCAAAATATAGATTTCTTCTTCCACATGGGTGCGTGTCCCTCAGCGTCATTCGGAACAGCTAGTCCGCCGGGACCCTTTCCAAAGATTACGTGTAAATCATTGACCATAGCAAGTATGTGATCACCGGTACGCATGGCGGGCTTCTTCCGGTGATCTGCCTCGCCTTTGAAATGCTTGTCTTTCTTTCGACATTGATGGTTGGTCGGAAGAAATCGACGATGGCCCAGGTACACATTCTTCCTGCATTTTTCCAGGTATATACTTTCAGTGTCATCTAAACAGTGTGTGCATGCATGGTATCCCTTGTTTGTCTGTCGTGAAATATTACTGAGAGCGGGCCAATCGTTGATGGTTACAAATAGCAACGCGTGCAGGTTAAATTCCTCCTGTTTGTGCTCATCCCATGTACGTACACCGTTTTCATTCCACAGCTATAAAAGTTCTTCAACTAATGGCCTTAGCTACACATCAATGTCGTTGTCGGGTTGCTTAGGGCTTTGGATGAGAACTGGCATCATAATAAACTTCCGCTTCATGCACATCCAAGGAGGAAGGTTATACATACATAGAGTCACGGTCCAGGTGCTGTGATTGCTGCTCTGCTCCCCGAAAGGATTAATGCCATCTGCACTTAAACCAAACCATACGTTCCTTGGGTCACCTGCAAACTCAGTCCAGTACTTTCTCTCGATTTTTCTCCAGTGCGACCCGTCAGCGGGTGCTCTAAACTTCCCGTATTTCTTACGGTCCTCACTGTGCCATCGCATCAACTTGGCATGCTCTTCGTTTCTGAACAGACGTTTCAACCGTGGTATTATAGGAGCATACCACATCACCTTCGCAGGAACCCTCTTCCTGGGGGGCTCGCCGTCAACATCACCAGGGTCATCTTGTCTGATCATATACCGCAATGCACCGCATACCGGGCATGCATTCAGATCCTTATACGCACCGCGGTAGAGGATGCACTCATTAGGGTATGCATGTATCTTCTGCACCTCCAATTCTAGAGGGCATACGACCTTCTTTGTTGCGTATGTACTGCCGGGCAATTCGTTATCCTTTGAAAGCTTCTTCTTCAATATTTTCAGTAGCTTCTCAAATCCTTTGTCAGGCACAGCATTCTTTGCCTTCCACTGCAGCAATTCCAGTACGGTACCGAGCTTTGTGTTGCCATCTTCGCAATTGGGGTACAACCTTTTTTTGTGATCCTCTAACATGTGATCGAACTTCAGCTTATCCTTTTGACTTTCGCATTGCGTGCTTGCATCGACAATGACCTGGCGGAGATCATCATCATCGGGCACATCGTCTGGTTCCTCTTGATCTTCAGCTGCTTCCCCTGTTGCAGCATCATTGGGCACATCATCTGGTTCCTCTTAATCTTCAGCAGCTTCCCCGTTGCAGCATCACCGTATTCAGGGGGCACATAGTTGTCATCGTCCTCTTCTTCTTCCCCGTCTTCCATCATAACCCCTATTTCTCCGTGGCTCGTCCAAACATTATAGTGTGGCATGAAACAATTGTAAAGCAGGTGGGGGTGAAGGATTTTTCGGTCAGAGTAAGACTTCGTATTCCCACATTTAGGGCATGGACAACACATAAAACCATTTTGCTTGTTTGCCTCAGCCACTTCGAGAAAATCATGCACGCCCTTAATGTACTCGGAGGTGTGTCTGTCACTGTACATCCATTGCCGGTTCATCTATGTGCATTATATATAATTAAGTGTGTCAAAAACCATTACAAAACATCATGAATAGATAATTAAGAGACCAAATTAATAGAAGTTCATCATCACATTAAAACCAAAGTACATACATAGTTCTCATCTAACAACATAAAGCTCTCCAGAGCATCTAAATTAATTAAACCATACATTAAAACTATGTAAAACATTTCAATGCGAAAACAAATGCGATCATAATCGCAATCAAGGTAACAACTGATCCAACTGCATAATGATATCAAGCCTCGGTATGAATTGCATATTTTCTAATCTTTATAATCTTCAAGCGCATTGCATCCATCTTAATCTTGTGATCATCGAAGACATCCGCAACATGCAACTCCAATATCATCTTCTCCTCCTCAATTTTTCTTATTTTCTCCTTCAAGTAATTGTTTTCTTCTTCAACTAAATTTAACCTCTCGACAATAGGGTCGGTTGGAATTTCCGGTTCAACAACCTCCTAGATAAATAAAATCTATGTCACATTGGTCGGCATAATTGTCATAAACAATAAATGAACCAATAGTTATGAAAAGATAATATATACCACATCCGAATCATAGACAGGAGGAGGGCCGACGGGGGCGGATACCAAAACCATCGCACTATATAATAACAAGTAATAAAATAGTAAGAAAATTAGACAAGTATCTATCTAAAGCAAGAATTTTTTTTCCTTCAGAAAGAAGATAAGAACAAGAGGCTAACCACGGTGGTGCCGACGACGAGATCGGCGCGGGCAATCGACGACAATGAAGACGGGGACGGGGCGTGACGGGCCACTAATATAAACCTAGACAAATCTCGGGAAAAATAGAGTTCGGCGGCCGTGCTTCGAGAGGATAAAGCTTAACTAGTGTGGCTCGGGCATTTCATCGAACACCTCATGTGCATAGAAGGTGAGCTAGAGCACCACAAAGCCCTCCCCTCCCCGGCCAGAGAAAAACAGAGCAGTGGAGTGCTTTGCTCGGGCGAGGGGTATATATAGGCACCTCAATGGTCCCGGTTTGTGGCACGAACCGGGACTAAAGGGCAGCCTGTTGTCCCGGTTCAAGCCACCAACTGGGACCAATGGTGGTGGGCCAGGAGCCAGGCCCATTGGTCCCAATTCGTCCCATCAACCGGGACCAAAAGGTTCAGACGAACCGGGACCAATGGCCCACGTGGCCCGTCCGGCCCTCTGGGCTCACGAACCGGGTCCAATGCCCCCATGGGTCCCGGTTCTGGACTGAACCGTGACTAACGGGCTGATCCGGCCTGATCCAAAGCGCCCTTTTTCTACTAGTGTCCCCTAATCCCCCCCCCCCTAAATTATGGGGAATTTATGCTGCCTAGGCATCAAGCTCTATGAAACAATCAATGATTTTGTGTATGGTTTGGACTGAAACGAGTTTATGGAGAATTCGTACTGACATATGGGGATGTAGCTATAAATAGTTGCAGTTTGGACCGAAATGTGCTTCAGGAGAATTAGCAACTTAGTAATCCAGCACGAAGTACATGCGCAACATGAACTGTATGTTGCGGTTTGGTTAAGTTTCAGTTGACTGAGGCCTACTCACACCCTTTAAGTATCCGTTTCTCCCCCAACTACAACTTCCACCTGACACGCGCGTCAACCTATTGAGGTAGAAGACATTCATAGACGACGAGCTCGAGACTGTGGATTCCATGGAAGCAGATAGCCATTGAACTGCCGCGGGCCTATCATTCGTAGTAGTACGAGGCAGACGTATTACATTGAATTCAACGTTTCAGAACACTGAAAATCATTTTCAGCATCGGCTGTCGCTGTGTCCATGAGGTACCCTCCCCCTTACTTTCCTGCTTCCTTCCACGTGCAACGACGAACGCTCACTACCTTGCCCCGCGCGGCACGGTACTTAATTACCCAGCTAAGGCCATGTACAACAATGCTATCTTAGGAGTGCCACGTAGGATAAATGATGAGGTGAAAGAGAGAGAACTCGTAAGAAAAGGCTTGTCTTCTCTTATTTAAGAGAAGACAAGAGATGATCTCTTAGCACAATATGTCTCACCACATTTTTAAGAATGACTAGTTATTGAAAATAAGGCTAAGAGATGGCCCATTGTAGACTTTTTTTTATCAACTCTAAATTACATGCAAGAATTAAGATAAAACTATGTTATCAACCATTGTACATGCTGCGAAAGATACTAAAGTAGTAGTACACAAGAAAAATGGTACTTCTTCGTGTAGTACTATTCCTTGTCAACACACGTCCTTCTCCGTGTAGTTTCCACAGCCCGGCGTTTCCTCTTCACCGTCAAAGCAATCACCCATCCACAACGTCAAAAGGAGAGGCTTGGTCTGCTCCTTGCAAGTGTGACGAGGCGCCATGCTTTCGGAGTCTGCTTGCGCTTGGTCTGCTCCTCCTGCTGAGCCTGAGCCTCGACGGAGAGGTGGCTCTGCCGGCGGAAGACGGTGAGTTCGCCTACCAAGGCTTCGCCACGACAAACGACCTCCAACCTCTCAACGGCGAACGGCCAGCAATACCTGGGCCTCCTCAACGCGACAAACGGCACGGCGAGCGACCCCATCTTGGCGGTCGAGCTCGACACCATCCTGGACGCCAAGTTTCACGACATCGACAGCAACCACGTGGGCATCGACGTAAACAGCCTCATCTCACGGCAGGACAAGCCGGCTGGGTACTACCGCGACGAGGACGGCGCCTTTCAAGATCTGAGGCTGAACAGCCGCAGGCCGATGCAGGTGTGGGTTGACTACGACGCCATGGCCAAGCGACTCGACGTGACATTAGCACCGGTGCAGGTACCAAAGCCCAAGAATCCTTTGCTCTCCCAAGTCATTGATCTCTCCATGGTCATGGCGGGCAAGATGTACGTCGGCTTCTCGTCTTCGTCAGGTATCGACTCCACGCGCCACTATGTCCTTGGATGGAGCTTCAGCTTGGACGGGCTTGCCCCGACTCTCGACTTCTCCAAACTCACTGCTCTGCCACGTGTGGGTTCCAAGCCTCGGTCTAAGATCTTGAACGTCGCGCTGCCACTGGCTTCGTCATTGCCTATCATCGCAGTGCTAGGTGTTGTCTTCTTCATTTTGTGGTATCGACGTCGATTTGCCGAGGTGAGAGAAGATTTGGAGGATGAGTTTGGCCCACATCGTTTCCGATACAAGGATTTGTTTCATGCCACCGAGGGGTTTTTGAGTAGGAATTTACTTGGTGTAGGAGGATTTGGAAGAGTGTACATTGGCCGTCTCCATCACCGAAATCTCGCACAGTTACTAGGCTATTACCGTCGAAAGGGTGAACTTCTCTTAGTTTATGAGTACATGGAAAATGATAGTTTTGACAAGTACTTGTACAATAAAAATAAGCCAACTCTACACTGGCCTCAGAGGTATAAGATCATCAAAGGTGTTGCATCAAGTTTGTTGTATCTTCCTGAGGAGTGGGAACAAATCGTCATCCATCGAGATATAAAGGCGAGCAATGTGCTCTTGGACGGTCAGATGAATAGACGGCTAGGTGATTTGGGTCTAGCAAGGTTATACGACCATGGCGCCGTTGCTAAAACAACACATGTGGTGGGCATCATGGGATATCTTGCACCGGAACTTATATGCACCAGGAAGGCAACACCCTTGACCGATGTGTTCGCATTTGGCGTGTTTCTCCTAGAGGTTGCATGTGGGTGCAGACCAATCAACTGCAGGAAGGAGAACACACAAACAATGTTGATCGAATGGGTGCTTGAACACCACCGCAATGGATCATTTATTGATGTGGCAGATCCATGGCTCATGGGCAATTTCAACATAGAGGAAGCCACCCTCGTGCTCAACTTAGGATTATTGTGCTCCCACCCATCATCAAGTGCAAGGCCTAGCATGCGAAAGGTCGTGCAATACCTGGACCGTGGTCAGTCAATTCCTGACCTGTCTCCAACCTATGTGAGTTACAACATGATAGCGATGATGCATAAAGAAGGGTCTGATTCATACAAAATGGCGTGCACTTTGTCGAATACTAGCATTTGCTTTGTATCTGGTGAGTCTTTAGTGGCCGTTCTACAAGAGGGGAGACGAATGCTTGCAATTGAATCTTCTCGTGCTTCGGTATACTCCCCTCACAAAATGTATAAAGGGTAGTATAGACTTTTCACAAATTGTACTCACTTTTCTATGTATACAATGTAGGTTCGTATAATACCCGGCCAACAGCCCTCCCACATGGGCTCAGCGCATTTAGGTTTTTTAGTTTTAATCATCAAAAAATGGAAGTCCTCTGCTGGATTCGATCTATATATGGCCCTCACGATTGGGCGTGACCGCACAATCCATCTGGGCTAGAACATCTGATCGGAATAATAGCGTTGTTCTCTACTTCTTGTTCGAGAGACATAACGCCATGAAAAAACACAACACCTTCGCTCTTTGGTTTATGTTTGTTTTCTCTTTTCCACGGTTTTCGTTAGGGTCGCAACATGGTCTAGTTTTTAATTTTTTAAATGACCCCAACTTTTGCAGGCAGGGGGTATGCCCGTGGCAAGGATCCATGCCAGGTTTCAACGATTTCCGACAAAATATGCAAGTTGCGACACGTCCTGTCATTTATCTGCCTTTTTTAACCGAGAAAACTCCAGAAAAGATCAAATTTGTCGAAAACCAAAACAACTTGGCATGGTGCGTTTAAACGGTCACATAAGATCATGGAAAGATTTGGGGTGAGTTAGTGGTTGCCGCAAAAACATGCCTCAAATGGACCCTTCTCGCTTACCCGAACACCCTCTGTTGAACATGATATATTTTTGGACATGCATGAAATGACCCCAACCTTTTCCAGTAGGCGGGCATGCCCATGGTAGGCATCCATGTTAGGTTAGAGTGAATTTCCCGCACCATACGCATGTTGTGTCACGTCCGACCATTCATCAGCCAATTTTCATCGAGAAAACTCAAAAAAATGCAAGAATTATCAAAAACTTAAACAACTTGACATGGTGCCTTGATTTGATCATAGAAGGAGGTGGAAAAAATTAGGCCAATTGAAGGATGTTGAGAAACAATGTATCATCAGGTAGAGTATTCTAGCCAACCCGAACATCCTTCATTAAACATGGTCTACTTTTACACATTCTTAAAATGGCCCCAACCTTTTCAACCAGGTGGGCATGACCATGGTAGTCATCCATGCCAGGTTTGAACAATTTCTGACACCGTATGCAAGTTGTGACATGTCCGCCCATTTACCGGGCGTTTTTGACAGAGAAAACTCCGAAAAATGCAAAACTTGTCGAAAACCAAAACAACTTGGCATGGTGCCTTGAATTGGTCATACAAGGCATAAAAAAATTGGGGCCATTTCAAGCATGTCGGGAAACGACATGCTCTTAGACGGAGCCATCTTGCCTACTCGAACACCTCTGTTGATCATGGTCCAATTTTTTCCTTTTCCATCTTTTGTAGTGCGTCAAATATAACACTAAAAAGAAGGACTTTAGTTTTCCTTTTCAACCGAGCTGGTTTTTTCTTTGGTCTTTACATGGGTTTTTATATTATTTTGTTTTGTTTTTCTTTTTTCTGTTTCTTTTACTGATTTTGAGAAAAGTTCATCAAAAATTCAAAATAACTTATCGATTTTGAAGAAAAGTTCATTGACTTGGGAAAAAAATCACAAATTTAAAAAAAAATCATTGATTTAGAAACAAAGTTCGTCAATTTATTTAAAAAGTTCAACAATTTTCAAGAACAAATCGCCAATATGCGAAATAGTTCAGTAATTTGTGAATAAAATTGATCAATTTTGAAAAAAAAAAGTTCACTGATTTGGAAGAAAAATTGAAGAATTTAAAATTTTGTCGTCATTTTCGAAAAAAAATCACTATTATAAAAACTTTACGCATTTAACAAACAAAAAAGAAAAGGAAAATACTAAACAGAAAATGTTGCGCTTTTCCAGTGTTCTATTTGAAGTATTAAAAAAATACACATAACACTTGACTTCCGGTTGTCCGGTTGGTTAGTGAGGCTGTTCTAATCCTTGGAGGACCTAGGATCGAATCCTGCAGCACACAAGTTTTTTTGCGGTTTCATTAGAAGAAAGGCTGAATGGGCCAGCCCAGCGCGACAGGGTGTGCACGTCCGTTCACGTACAGTGTATACGTGTTTCTCAGAAAAAACAATTAGCATATACGTGAAGAGTTTATAAAATATGACTATCATGCCCTTACTTACGAAGAGGTATGGACTAATCTGAGCCGTCCTTGTGTTTAGGAGGTGTACCGAAGCAGAAGTGCTCGTTTTATTCTCCTTTAGCTATTTCTTCAAGCGCTTATAATCAAACCGTGAGACGAGTTTCCCTTTTAATATCATGTGATCCGAGTATGCTGATGGAAGCTCTTTTATTTATGTATGTATGAAACCATATGTTTTCATAGTGAAATAATTCTATCTCGAGCATCAATTTTAGTAACCAGTAACACTATGGGTGTAAAGTAATCAATTGTACTCCGTTCAATTCATATTAATATATTGTCGCTGACTTAATACAACTTTATACTAAATCAACGACAATTAACATGGATCAATGGGAGTATCAAGCTCTAGTGCTAGTGCTTTGCAGCTAGTAGACCTGCACATTTCCATAGTGGTGTACCGAAGCAGAAGTGCTCGTTTTATTCTCCTTTAGCTATTTCTTCAAGCGCTTATAATCAAACCGTGAGACGAGTTTCCCTTTTAATATCATGTGATCCGAGTATGCTGATGGAAGCTCTTTTATTTATGTATGTATGAAACCATATGTTTTCATAGTGAAATAATTCTATCTCGAGCATCAATTTTAGTAACCAGTAACACTATGGGTGTAAAGTAATCAATTGTACTCCGTTCAATTCATATTAATATATTGTCGCTGACTTAATACAACTTTATACTAAATCAACGATAATTAACATGGATCAATGGGAGTATCAATCTCTAGTGCTAGTGCTTTGCAGCTAGTAGACCTGCACATTTCCATAGTGGTCCAAAGCAGCCACTCAGTGCGCGACTACATGACAAGTTAATTGGCACCTTGGGTCGGGACCCGCAGTCCGGCACATGTAGTACGTAGCAATATTTACAGTTGTGATTTACTACTTTCGTCCTGGTTTATTGGTTCTCATTGTATTCCGTGTCAAATTTTGACCATAAATTTAACTAATAAAATGTTCATGTATGTTATAAAAAATTATATCATTGAAAACTATGTTCAAACATGAATTCAACGATATAATTTTTTTGGCATGCATTAAAATTTTGTTAGTTAATTTTTGAATCAAAATTTGACACAAATTACAAAGGGGACCAATAAATCAGGATGGAGGTAATAGCTTAGTTCTCGTCCCAAAGCACAGGCGCAGGCACCACATGTACAATTTTCCTTACAGACATATGCAGAGGATGATGGATCATGGATGTTCAGAGGAAGACAAATCAGCAATGTTCCTAAATCCTAATGTCCTCCTATCCCCGGCCCGAAGCAAGCGGTGCATAAATTTACAAGTACTCACTGAAGCAAACATTCACATATGGCGGTACCAAACTAATCACTGTGACGCCAACCAACAAGTAAAAAAATCATTTTGCATCGAAGGATCGATCGGAATCAAAGAGTTCATGAGACACTGTCATGTCATGGCTGGTCCGGGATGGACTAGATATGCGACAGTACTGTCAGAGATGGCCAAGAACAAGAAGTCCATGGATATCCCATTCATGTTAGAAGGGAGCGAGGGATTGGCGGAATAGTTTGTTGTATTGCTTGAGCCTCATGGGCATATATATATGAGTACAATGGCCAACTTAAAGTACAAGACAAGGCAGGACCAAATCCTAGTCTATCCTATAGTCCTTCCTAATAATCTTATACTCAACAATCCCCCGCAGTCACAATGGCAGTGACGCAGACAGTGAGACTGGAGAAGAATCTGAAGGCAAGCCGACGGACACCCCTCACAGTCGTAACGGTCGATGCATCGCGGAAGTCGTGGCTGGAGTGGAACCCGATGAGGTTGCTCAAGCAAGGCGGTAGCCCTTTGTGTCGTTTGTCGATGTAGCCGAGAGCGTGGGTGGTGTAGCTGTGGTCGAGGTAGCTGTGCGAAGAATGTCATGGTCGATGTCGAGTCGGGGTGGCCGGTGTCGAGGAAGTCGCCATGAAGCCGCGGGCGCAAGGGGGCGCCGAGTTAGCATGGGCGCAGTGGTGTCGAAGTAGTGGTGCGTCGGGAAGAAGATGTTGTAGACGACACGTCGCGGCGGGTTTGCCAAGCCCGGGGACACGTCGTGGACGAAGGCACGCAGTGGTGTTGCCAGCACCGGGCATGCATAGACGGACGAAGACGAAGTTGACGAAGCGCCGACCAGGCTTGCCAGACCCGGGGACACGTCGTGAATGAAAGCACGCAACGGTGTTGCCAGCACCGAGCATGCGGAGACTGGGACCTGCACGAGTTGTATGCCATGTCGGAGAGGTCGGAGGGGCCAAAAGAGAAGAACTCGATGACGAGTGCGGCGTCCATCGGCGCGGGGCCAATGTCACCAACGGTGGTCGAAGTAGACGAAGTGGTTGAGGTAGATGACGGCGACGCTGGCGACGGGCTGGTGCTGGACGAAGACGAAGGAGGTGGAAGGGCGACGGCGGCGGCTACGTGGGTAGTGGCGGCGGCAGCCAAAGAAGAGCGGCGGCGGCGGCTAGGTTAGGAGCGTGGCGGCGGTGCTCGAAGTAGGCGAGTAACCCGACGGCGTGACAAAGACCGGCACGGATGATGGCGTTCCCGCGCCAAGGGAGGCGGCGCGGCGCATACCACAAGAGGTCAACACGCAGTGACGGCAGAGTGGACCGCGGGTCGCGGCACCACGACCCGAAGGGGCGACGCAGCGGCAGCGAGCAAGTCGGGGCAATGGCGGGAAGACCTCGGGGCGGCGGCGGGGACCGCGAGCGGTGGCGCTACAACCCGAAGGGGCGGTGGAGCACAGGTCGGTGCAACCGCGGGGATGGCCTCAGGACGGCGACGGGGACTGCGTATCGCGGCAGTACGGCCCAAAGGGGCGATACGGGAGTCAATGCAGCCGCGAGGAGAACCGCGGGGCCAGCGGCGCTGCGACCCGACGGAGCGACGCAGCGGCAGCCCATTGCTCGATCGGTGGAGGGGCACGCTGAACTCGGGGACGATCTTCATGGGACCTGCGAAGACGCGCGCAAACAACTGGCCAAGTTGGTCGCACGGCGTGGATGAGACGAATCGCGGGCGGACGGGTGATCAATCTGATCACGCACGAGCTCGAAGATAATGTATCGGATCGCCCGGTGATGATGCGAAGCCTCTGTTGTGGTTGGTGTGCGTGATGGCTAGCACCAACGCATCACCGCGCGAGCGGTCGGTCGTCCAAGGTGAAGCCTGGGACACCAAGCAACAACCGATCTGGGTGGATGAAGGCGGGGTTGATGGAGGGATCCCAATCAGATCATGAGATGACGATCGAAAGAAATTGATAACAGATGGAAGTGCGTACATGAGCGTCCCTTGGGACACCGTGTGTAGCATCTAGCCGGGTTAGGATCCTCTACAATACTGTACGGTGCTGTACAACCAATGCCATTTGGGACTTGTTGGGGAACGTTGCAAAAAATAAAAAAAATCTACGCTTCACCAAGATCAATCTATGGAGTCATCTAGCAACGAGAGAGAGGAGTGCATCTACATACCCTTGTAGATGACGCGCGGAAGCGTTCAAGAGAACGGGGTTGAGGGAGTCGTACTCGTCCTGATCCAAATCACCGAAGTTCCTAGCGCCGAACGGACGGCACCTCCGCGTTCAACACACGTACGGTTGGGGAAGACGTCTCCTCCTTCTTGATCCATCAAGGGGGAGGGAGAGGTTGATGGAGATCCAGCAGCACAACAGCGTGGTGGTAGAAGCAGCGGCGATCTCGGCAGGGCTTCGCCAAGCTCAACGAGAGGGAGAGGTGGTACGGAGGGAGAGGGAGGCGCCAGGAGCAGGGGTGCGCAGCCCTCCCCCCTTCTTTATATAGGGGCCCTGGGGGGGCGCCGGCCCCCTAGAGATCCCATCTCAAGGGGGGGCGCCGGCCCCCTAGAGATCCCATCTCAAGGGGGGGCGGCGGCCAAGGGGGGGACTTGCCCCCCAAGCCAAGTGGGGCGCCCCCCCCCCCATCCCTAGGGTTTCCAACCCTAGGCGCAGGGGAGGCCCAAGGGGGCGCACCAGCCCACCAGGCGCTGGTTCCCCTCCCACTTCAGCCCATGGGGCCCTCCGGGATAGGTGGCCCCACCCGGTGGACCCCCGGGACCCTTCCGGTGGTCCCGGTACAATACCGGTGACCCCCGAAACTTTCTCGGTGGCCGAAACTGGACTTCCTATATACAGTTCTTCACCTCTGGACCATTCCGGAACTCCTCGTGAGTCCGGGATCTCATCCGGGACTCCGAACAACTTTCGGGTTACCGCATACTAATATATCTACAACCCTAGCGTCACCGAACCTTAAGTGTGTAGACCCTACGGGTTCGGGAGGCACGCAGACATGACCGAGACGACTCTCCGGACAATAACCAACAGCCGGATCTGGATACCCATGTTGGCTCCCACATGCTCCTCGATGATCTCATCGGATGAACCATGATGTCGAGGATTCAAGTAATCCCGTATACAATTCCCTTTGTCAATCGGTACGTTACTTGCCCGAGATTCGATCGTCGGTATCCCAATATCTCGTTCAATCTCGTTACCGGCAAGTCACTTTACTCGTACCGTAATGCATGATCCCGTGACCAAACACTTGGTCACATTGAGCTCAATATGATGATGCATTAAAGAGTGGGCCCAGAGATACCTCTCCATCATACGGAGTGACAAATCCCAGTCTCGATCCGTGTCAACCCAACAGATACTTTCGGGGATACATGTAGTATACCTTTATAGCCACCCAGTTACGTTGTGACGTTTGGTACATCCAAAGCACTCCTACGGCATCCGGGAGTTACACGATCTCATGGTCTAAGGAAATGATACTTGACATTGGAAACCTGGGCTCCTTGGCAAGGGCAATAGCTCCGGTGTTGTCACAAAAGAGAGTGATTGGCCTCGACGCATTGGGTATGACTCCTAGGTCGGTGATGAACTCCTTCATCCAGATTGCTTCATGTGCTGCCTCCGAGGCTGCCATGTACTCCGCTTCACATATAGATCCCGCCACGACGCTTTGCTTGCAGCTGCAACAGCTTACTGCCTCACCATTCAAAATATACACGTATCTGGTTTGTGACTTAGAGTCATCCAGATCTGTGTCGAAGCTAGCGTCGACGTAACCCTTTACGACGAGCTCTTCGTCAACTCCATATACAAGAAACACATCCTTATTCCTTTTCAGGTACTTTAGGATATTCTTGACCGCTATCCAGTGTTCCATGCCAGGATTACTTTGGTACCTTTCTACCAAACTTACGACAAGGTTTACATCAGGTCTGGTACACAGCATGGCATACATGATAGACCCTATGGCCGAGGCATAGGGAACGACACTCATCTTTTCTCTATCTTCTGCCGTGGTCGGACATTGAGCCGAGCTCAATTTCACACCTTGCAACACAGGCAAGAACCCCTTCTTGGACTGATCCATATTGAACTTCTTTAATATCTTATCAAGGTATGTGCTTTGTGAAAGACCTATGAGGCGTGTCGATCTATCTCTATAGATCTTGATGCCTAATATGTAAGCAGCTTCTCCAAGGTCCTTCATTGAAAAACACTTATTCAAGTAGGCCTTAATGCTATCCAAAAGTTCTATATCATTTCCCATCAAAAGTATGTCATCCACATATAATATGAGAAATGCTACAGAGCTCCCACTCACCTTTTTGTAAACACAGGCTTGTCCATAAGTCTGCATAAACCCAAACGCTTTGATCATTTCATTAAAGCGAATGTTCCAACTCCGAGATGCTTGCACCAGCCCATAGATGGAGTGCTGGATCTTGCATACCTTGTTAGCATTCTTAGGATCGACAAAACCTTCCGGCTGCATCATATACAGTTCTTCCTTAAGATAACCGTTAAGGAATGCCGTTTTGACGTCCATTTGCCATATCACATAATCATAGTCTGCGGCAATTGCTAACATGATTCGGACGGACTTCAGCTTCGCTATGGGAGAGAAAGTCTCATCATAGTCAACCCCTTGAACTTGTCGATAACACTTAGCGACAAGTCGAGCTTTATAGATGGTAACATTTCCATCCGCGTCCGTCTTCTTCTTAAAGATCCATTTGTTTTCTATCGCTCGCCGATCATCGGGCAAGTCTGTCGAAGTCCACACTTTGGTTTTCATACATGGATCCTATCTCGGATTGCATGGCTTCAAGCCATTTGTTGGAATCTGGGCCCGCCATTGCTTCTTCATAGTTTGAAGGTTCACCGTTGTCTAACAACATGATTTTCAGGACAGGGTTGCCATACCACTCTGGTGTGGAACGTGTCCTCGTGGACCTACGAAGTTCAGTAGCAACTTGATCCGAAGTACCTTGATCATCATCATTAATTTCCTCTCTAATCGGTGCAGGCACCACATGAACATCTTCCTGAGCTGCGCTACTTTCCGGTTCAAGAGGTAGTACTTCATCAAGTTCCACTTTCCTCCCACTTACTTCTTTCGAGAGAATCTCTTTCTCCAGAAAGGACCCGTTCTTGGCAACAAAGATCTTGCCTTCGGATCTGAGGTAGAAGGTATACCCAATGGTTTCCTTAGGGTATCCTATGAAGACGCATTTTTCCGACTTGGGTTCGACCTTTTCAGGTTGAAGTTTCTTGACATAAGCATCGCATCCCCAAACTTTTAGAAACGACAGCTTAGGTTTCTTCCCAAACCATAATTCATACAGTGTCATCTCAACGGATTTAGACGGTACCCTATTTAAAGTGAATGTAGCTGTCTCTAGAGCGTATCCCTAAAATGATAGCGGTAAATCAGTGAGTGACATCATAGATCGCACCATATCCAATAGAATGCGATTACGACGTTCGGACACACCGTTACGCTGAGGTGTTCCAGGCGGCGTGAGTTGTGAAACGATTCCACATTTCCTTAAGTGCATACCAAATTCGTGACTTAAATATTATCTTTCAGTCACGTTGATTCTCTACCTCATTCTGAAATTCCTTAAACTTTTCAAAGGTCTCGGACTTGTGTTTCATCAAGTAGACATACCCATATCTACTCAAGTCATCAGTGAGAGTGAGAACATAATGATAGCCTCCGCGAGGCTCAACGCTCATTGGACCGCACACATCAGTATGTATGATTTCCAATAAGTTGGTTGCTCGCTCCATTGTTCCGGAGAACGGAGTCTTGGTCATTTTGCCCATGAGGCATGGTTCACATGTGTCAAATGATTCATAATTGAGAGACTCTAAAAGTCCATTAGCATGGAGCTTCTTCATGCGCTTGACACCAATGTGACCAAGGCGGCAGTGCCACAAGTATGTGGGACTATCGTTATCAATCTTACATCTTTTGGTATTCACACTATGAATATGTGTAACATCACGTTCGAGATTCATTAAGAATAAACCATTGACTAGCGGGGCATGACCATAAAACATATCTCTCATATAAATAGAACAACCATTATTCTCGGATTTAAATGAGTAGCCATCTTGTATTAAACGAGATCCAGATATAATGTTCATGCTCAAAGCTGGCACTAAATAACAATTATTGAGGTTTAAAACCAATCCAGTAGGTAAATGTAGAGGTAGCGTGCCGACAACGATCACATCGACCTTGGAACCATTCCCGACGCGCATCGTCACCTCGTCCTTCGCCAGTCTCCGCTTATTTCGCAGCTCCTGTTTTGAGTTACAAATATGAGCAGCCGCACCGGTATCAAATACCTAGGAGCTACTACGAGTACTGGTAAGGTACACATCAATTACATGTATATCACATATACCTTTAGTGTTGCCGGCCTTCTTGTCCGCTAAGTATTTGGGGTAGTTCCGCTTCCAGTGTCCCTTTCCCTTGCAATAAAAGCACTCAGTCTAAGGTTTGGGTCCATTCTTTGGCTTCTTGCCGACAACTGGCTTATCGGGCGCGGCAACTCCTTTGCCGTCCTTCTTGAAGTTCTTCTTACCCTTGCCTTTCTTGAAACTAGTGGTTTTGTTGACCATCAACACTTGATGTTCCTTTTTGATTTCCATCTCCGTTGATTTCAGCATTGAAAATACTTCAGGAATAGTTTTCACCATCCCCTGCATATTGTAGTTCATCACAAAGCTCTTGTAGCTCGGTGGGAGCGACTGAAGGATTCTGTCAATGACCACCTCGTCTAGGAGGTTAATGTCCAGCTGGGACAAGCAGTTGTGCAACCCAGACATCTTGAGTATGTGCTCACTGACAGAACTATTTTCCTCCATCTTACAACTGTAGAACTTGTCGGAGACTTCATATCTCTCGACCCGGGCATGAGCTTGGAAAACCATTTTCAGCTCTTCGAACATCTCATATGCTCCGTGTTGCTCAAAACGCTTTTGGATCCCCGTTTCTAAGCTGTAAAGCATGCCGCACTGAACGAGGGAGTAATCATCAGCACGCGATTGCCAAGCATTCATAACGTCTTGGTTCTCTGGGATGGGTGCTTCACCTAGCGGTCCTTCTAGGACATATGCTTTCTTGGTAGCTATGAGGATGATCCTCAGGTTTCGGACCCAGTCCGTATAGTTGTTGCCATCATCTTTCAGCTTGGTTTTCTTTAGGAACGCGTTGAAGTTGAGGTTGACACGAGCGTTGGCCATTTGATCTACAAGACATTTTGCAAAGGTTTTTAGACTAAGTTCATGATAATTAAGTTCATCTAATCAAATTATTTAATGAACTCCCACTCAGATTAGACATCCCTCTAGTCATCTAAGTGATACATGATCCAACTCAACTAGACTGTGCCCGATCATCACGTGAGACGGACTAGTCATCATCGGTGAACATCTCCATGTTGATCATATCTTCCATACGACTCATGTTCGACCTTTCGGTCTCTTGTGTTCTGAGGCCATGTCTGTACATGCTAGGCTCGTCAAGTCAACCTAAGTGTTTTGCATGTGTAAATCTGTCTTACACCCGTTGTATGTGAACGTTAGAACCTATCACACCCGATCATCATGTGGTGCTTCGAAACAACAAACTTTCGCAATGGCGCACAGTTAGAGGGAACATTTTCTTGAAATTATTATGAGGGATCATCTTATTTACTACCGTCGTTCTAAGCAAATAAGATGCAAAAGCATGATAAACATCGCATGCAATCAAATAGTGACATGATATGGCCAATATCATTTTGCTCCTTTTGATCTCCATCTTCGGGGCGCCATGATCATCGTCGACACCGGCATGACACCATGATCTCCATCATCGTGTCTTCATGAAGTTGTCACGCCAACGATTACTTATACTTCTATGGCTAACGGTTTAGCAACAAAGTAAAGTAATTTACATGGCGTTATTCAATGACACGCAGGTCATACAAAAAATAAAGACAACTCCTATGGCTCCTGCCGGTTGTCATACTCATCGACATGCAAGTCATGATTCCTATTACAAGAACATGATCAATCTCATACATCACATATATTTCATTTATCACATCCTTTTGGCCATATCACATTACAAGGCATATGTTGCAAAAACAAGTTAAACATCCTCTAATTGTTGTAAGTTTTTTCACGTGGCTGCAATAGGGTTCTAGCAAGAACGTTTCTTACCTACGTAAAACCACAACGTGATATGCCAATTTCTATTTACCCTTCATAAGGACCCTTTTCATCGAATCCGATCCGACTAAAGTGGGAGAGACAGACACCCGCTAGCCACCTTATGCAACTAGTGCATGTCAGTCGGTGGAACCTGTTTCACGTAAGCGTACGTGTAAGGTCGGTCCGGGCCGCTTCATCCCACGATGCCGCCGAAACATGAAAAGACTAGTAGTGGCAAGAAAATTGAAAACATCTACTCCCACAACAAGATTATGTTCTACTCATGCATAGAAACTACGCATAGACCTAGCTCATGATGCCACTGTTGGGGAACGTTGCAGAAAATAAAAAATTTCTACGCTTCACCAAGATCAATCTATGGAGTCATCTAGCAACGAGAGAGAGGAGTGCATCTACACACCCTTGTAGATCACGAGCGGAAGCGTTCAAGAGAACGGAGTTGAGGGAGTCGTACTCGTCGTGATCCAAATCACCGAAGATCCTAGCGCCGAACGGACGGCACCTCCGCGTTCAACACACGTACGGTTGGGGAAGACGTCTCCTCCTTCTTGATCCAGCAAGGGGGAGGGAGAGGTTGATGGAGATCCAGCAGCACAACAGCGTGGTGGTGGAAGCAGCAGCGATCTCGGCAGGGCTTCGCCAAGCTCAACGAGAGGGAGAGGTGGTACGGAGGGAGAGGGAGGCGCCAGGAGCAGGGGTGCGCAGCCCTCCCTCCCCCAATTTTTATATAGGGGCCCTGTGGGGCGCCGGCCCCCTAGAGATCCCATCTCAGGGGGGCGCCGGCCAAGGGGGGGGGACTTGCCCCCCAAGCCAAGTGGGCCCCCCCACCCCTAGGGTTTCCAACCCTAGGCGCAGGGGAGGCCCAAGAAGGGCGCACCAGCCCACCAGGGGCTGGTTCCCCTCCCACTTCAGCCCATGGGGGCCTCCGGGATAGGTGGCCCCACCTGGTGGACCCCCGGGACCCTTCCGGTGGTCCCGGTACAATACCGGTGACCCCCGAAACTTTCCCGGTGGCCGAAACTGGACTTCCTATATACAATTCTTCACCTCCGGACCATTCCAGAACTCCTCGTGACGTCCGGGATCTCATCCAGGACTTCGAACAACTTTCGGATTACTGCATACTAATATCTCTATAACCCTAGCGTCACCGAACCTTAAGTGTGTAGACCCTACGGGTTCGGGAGACACGCAGACATGACCGAGACGACTCTCCGGTCAATAACCAACAGCGGGATCTGGATACCCATGTTGGCTCCCACATGCTCCTCGATGATCTCATCGTATGAACCACGATGTCGAGGATTCAAGTAATCCCGTATACAATTTCCTTTGTCAATCGGTACGTTACTTGCCCGAGATTCGATCGTCGGTATCCCAATACCTCGTTCAATCTCGTTACCGGCAAGTCACTTTACTCGTACCATAATGCATGATCCCGTGACCAAACACTTGGTCACATTGAGCTCATTATGATGATGCATTATCGAATGGGCCCAGAGATACCTCTCCGTCATACGGAGTGACAAATCCCAGTCTCGATCCGTGTCAAACCAACAGATACTTTCGGGGATACCTATAGTATACCTTTATAGCCACCCAGTTACTTGTGACGTTTGGTACACCCAAAGCACTCCTACGGCATCCGGGAGTTACACGATCTCATGGTCTAAGGAAATGATACTTGACATTGGAAAAGCTCTAGCAAACGAACTACACATGTATTATGATTGGGTCTTGTCCATCATTCTAATGATGTGATCCCGTTATCAATGACATCCAATGTCCATAGTCAGGAAACCATGACTATCTGTTGATCAACGAGCTAGTCAACTAGAGGCTTATTAGGGACATGTTATGGTCTATGTATTCACACATGTATTATGATTTCTGGATAACACAATTATAGCATGAATAATAGACAATTATCATGAACAAGGAGATATAATAATAATCATTTTATTATTGCTTCTAGGGCATATTTCCAACAGAACTTGGCCCCACATGTCATCGACACTACAACACCATACGGTACTACAAAGTATCTCAACCCCATCTAGCCGCATAGTTGAAGATGAGGTCGGCGTAGTCGCAACCGAAGTCAGAGCAGAGGCGCGGAAAGGTCGACGGACGGTGGCGGGCGACGCAAATCAATATTAGATCGGAAAACCAAAGAAGAAGCACCGATCAGGACGACCGATGTGAGAGAGAAAAACCCGGATCAAGGATCGGGGAAAAGACTCTTTAGGGCAGCCGGTCAACATGACCAGCGGACGAACCTTAGGTACGGGCGGCGCGGCCCCCGGCGGCGGTCATGGAGGCTGACTGCCCCGGGGGCGGCGTGCGGAGCAGAAGCGGTGGGCGACGGCTAGGGTTGGATCGGTTAGGCTGATACCATGTTAAAAGAGAGAGAGGAATTGATGAAATAGTTCGTTGTATTGCTTGAGTCTCGTGGGCATATATATAGGAGTGAGAAATGCTAGAGCGACGGGCATATTTTACAGACTTTACGGACTGATGCTAGATGGCAGTTTTCGGTTGGAGTTTAGAGAGGGAGGCGGGGTCCACCCGCCTTAAAATCAGGGGGGGCGAAGGTTATTAGCGTTAAGGGGCCCGTAAACCATCCGTGATTGTCCGTGTGTTTAGAATTATCGTATAAGAGTACAATGACCAACTTAAAGTACAAGACAAGGCATGACCAAATTCTAGTTCATCTTATAATACTTCCTAATAATCTTATACTCGACAATTCAGACATGCTTATTTTCCTGGCTTCTTCCACGTGCAATGACAAATTAACGCTCCTGCACAGCTTACCCAGCCAACGAGTGACTAGACTAGTGCGAAAGATACTACTCGTGAAAGCAGTGCTACTCACTGGTCACTGCAACTTGCCGGACACGCCCGTTATCCCGTGTAGTTTTCTGCCCGGCGTCTTGCTTGTATGAGCTTGGAGCTATGTGCGAGTCCGAGTCTTCGTGAGATATTTTGCTTGCTTGAGCTGTGAGCTGTGTGTGGGTGCCTCGCAGCTTCCTGTGAGTGGCACCTGCGTGAGCAAGCTCCAAATGTAGGCCTGGCTGGTGTATGGTTTGCTACATTCGTTCACAGTCTACCTAGAGTTCCCAGCCGCTGAATCTTTGCTCTATATAAATGTGGAGAAGGCAACAATGGAAGATTGTCAAGGAACCATGCAGTCTCTGCTAGCCCTTGGTCTGCTGCTGCTTCTGAGCCTCGACGGAGGTGTGGCCTTGGCGGCGGAAGACGGCCGGTTCGCCTACCAAGGCTTCGCCACCGCGAACCTCACGCTGGATGGCGTCGCCGCCGTCACGCCCAACGGCCTCCTGCTGCTCACCGACACGGAGTACCAGACAACAGGCCATGCCTTCCACCCCGCACCACTCCGCTTCCTCGACAGCTCCACCGCGACGGCGAACAGCGCCGCCAATGCGCGGTCCTTCTCCGCGTCCTTCGTGTTCGCCATTAGGTTCAGAACTCCAGATACGATGGCCTGACCAGCTACGGGCTTGCGTTCGTCGTCGCGCCGACCTCGAACCTCTCAGCTGCCGAGAGCGGGCGGTACCTGGGCCTCCTCAACGGGACAAACGGCACGGCCAGCGATCCCATCTTGGCGGTCGAGCTCGACACCATCATGGACGTCGAGTTCCGCGACATCAACAGCAACCACGTCTGCATCGGCGTCAACAGCCTCATCTCACGGCAGGCCAAGCTGGCTGGGTACTGCAGCGACGAGAACGGCACCTTTCAAGAGCTGAGGCTGAACAGCCGCCAACCGATGCAGGTCATGGTTTTCATTTTCACTGTAATTTCATCATGTCAGCAATTATAGTAGTACACATGAATTCAGATTACTTACAAAGTAGTTCCTCCGTTCCTAAATATAAGTTTTTTAGAGATTCTAATATGGATTAAAAATAAAGCAAAATGAGTAAATCTACGCTCTAAAATATGTCTATATACATTTGTATGTAGTCCTATTAAAATTTCTAAAAGGACTAATATTTGGAAACGGAGGTAGTAACATTTTGGAAAGAAAATATTTGGTCGGATCTCAATCAAATTCAAGTGAAAATTTTGGTCCTCTCACCAAAATGAAAACCTAAACCACTCATTTCAGATATGGCTGAAATGAGATGTGCTTCGGTACAACCCCCCTCTAAAACGTATAAAGGGTAGGTAGTACAGACATTTCACATATTGTATCCATTTCTAAATGTACGATAGTGCCCGCTGAGTATAAATCCTGGGTACTCAAGCATCCTGGGTAGTAACATTGAGTTGTAGTGAGATTCGTACTCGTTACCTCTCAGTATAAATCCTCTAGCTGTCTAGCAGAACCAACTGGGACACCTCGGGCTACTGTGCTACCTACGACATTTGAATCTTCTTGTTCACGCGGCAGATGTGACGCTAAAAAAAGAGAAACGCTAGGGATCAGATCAGACCACTTCGTCATCATTCTTTTTTTAGGCGAAATACTTCGTCATCATTCGATTTGTAGAAACTGACACACAAATCCGATTGGAAGGCATAGAACGTGCGCCAGCAAAGCTTTTACCTTATGTGATTGGTGGAAAGTAATAACTGCCCATAGATCACGTGAGTTGGGAAACAAATCACTGATTTAAGGAAGCAAAATAAATGTTAGAAAACTAATTCAAGATTTTAAAGAAAAATAATCAATCTAGCGAAATTTGTATCCAATGTTACCAAAAATTAGTTCATGTGCAACTAAGAAGACACCAAAAAATTTCGTCTCTATTCATTTGCAGTGCACCAAAACTACGCTCAAATTTTGCCTCCACATCAACTCAAAATTAACATGCTTCATTGGTCCGTATAACATGTTTCCAACTAGCTAAATATTTGCTTCATTCCCATCTCCAAAATCATAGGATTCATATTCTCATATCACACGTATTATGTATTCACCATAATATTAGCTTCAAGTCTGGTATCCATGTGCTTGCCTCCTTACGTTCTTTATTGTACAAGCTCGTAGCCACTGTCGACCGAGGGCTTGTTGTGAACTGACACGGTGAAGTTGTTGATGAGATCGGACCAGGTGATTAAATTATGATTTTAAATTATTTTTCGTTCAAACATTTATTAAATGTTTTTTTAAAAAGCCTTTATAGTTTTCAATTTTGTCCCTTATTATTTATTAGTTATGTTAAAAACTTAAAAGCAGTTTTAAGTACCTACCTAAATTATGATTTTAAATATATTTTCCAAACTTAGCATAGATGCTTAATATAGGCAGGCCCACCTGCTAGCGAAAGTTGTGGTCATATCAAGAATGTCCCAAACATATGCAACGTAGGTTGTCCGGGTAAGCCAGAAGGCACCGTTTGATAGCACGTTGTTTCCCAACATCAGTCAAATGAACCTAATTTTTTTTATTGGCTTGTATGATCAACTCAAGGCATCATGGCAGGTTGTTTTATTTTTCAACAATTTTTTTATTTACTAGAGTTTTCTTGGTCAAAAAGACCAATAAACGGTCAGACATGTCGTAGCTTGTATATGGTGTCAGAAATTGTGCAAACCTGGCATGAATGCCTACCATGGACATGCCTGCCTATTTCTAGAACTTGGGGTCATTTCAAGAATTTCTAAAACTAAACCATGTTCAACATAAGGTGTGCAGGTAAGGCAGAAGGCTCTGTTTGAGAGCTTGTTGTTCCTCAACATCCTTGAATTGGCCCCAACTTTAACCAAGGGTGTGTCTACCTTCTTTCAAAAGTTGGGTTCATTTCATACATGTTAAAAAATACAACGTGTTCAACCGAGGGTGTTTGGGTAGGCGAGAACGGTCTGTTTGGGAGCACTTCATTTCTCAACATCCTAAAATGGCTCCAACTTTTTCTTGGTCTTGTATGGCCAATTCAAGGCACCATGCCAAGCTGTTTCAGTTTTCGATAATTCTTGCATTTTCTGAAGTTTTCTCGATGAAAAATGCCCGGACGTGATGCAACTTTCACACAGTGTCGGAATGCATTCAAACATGGCATAGATGCCTACCATGGGCATGCCCACCTGCTTGCAAAAGTTGGGGTCTATTCATGCATGTCCAAAAATAACCATGTTCAACAGAGGGGGTTCGAATAGGCCAAAACGGTCCATTTGAGAGTCCATTTTTTTCATGGCCTTGTATGACCAAATCAAAGTGCCATGGCAAGTTATTTGAATTTTCGACAATTTTTGCATTTTTTGGAGTTTTCTTAGTGAAAAATGGTCAAACATGATGAAACTTGCATACAGTGTAGGAATTCATTCAAATATGACATGGATGCCTACCATGGGCATGCCCACTTGCTGACAAAGTTAGATCATTTCATGCATGTCAAAAAATAGATCATATTCAATGGAGAGTGTTCAGGTAGGCGAGAAGGGTCCGTTCGAGACCATTTTTTTACATCCATCACACATGACCCAAATTTATTCCATGAGCTTATATGGCCAATTCTAGGCACCATGCCAAGTTGTTTGAGTTTTCAAAAAAAATCCTTTTCTGGAGTTTTCTTGGTGAAAAGGACCGATAAATAGTCGGGCATGTCGCAACATGCAAGCGATGTCGGAAGTCGTTCAAACCTGGCATGGATGCCTCATGTGTCCGTACCAGGCTGCTGAAAAAAGTTGGGGTCAATTATCCATAGTCCAAAAAACCACTAGTTGAGAGGAGTGTGCTAAACTAGGCCAGACGAGTCCTGTGAGCATGTAGTTTTTCCCAATTTGAAAGCTTCTGTTATTTGTAACTTCTGCCATTATCAACCAAAATGAACATTTTATTGTGAACTAACCATCTCTTGAAATTTGCGAACAATTTTGAAATTTCAATTTGTGTATGAAAGTTTTACAAGTTTGAACACCTTTTCCACAATTGATAACAAATTCCCAACAATTGATGAAAATTTTGACAAAAATAGGAAACAACGTACTTTTCTATAAAATCATCATTTTTTTGGAAGCACAAGCATTTATTCTACACAAAACATTTTTTAAGATTCTAGAATATTTTTTAAAATTCTATTTTTTTTTTAAAACAAGAACATTTTAGGGTATTCCAAATAATTTTCCAACTTTTTGAACAAGTTTGAAAAAGAATTAACAAAAAATAGAAAACAATGCTTAGCCGTTGGCTTAACTAGGGGACGGCAACGATCCCATCAGGCGCCTGTTGGGGGAAACTCCATTTGATGCTTATTACGTCAAACAGTCGTTGTTTCTCACACACCCAATCGATACGAGTGAACATGAGCCAGCCCATTTTAATCTGTTCATTGCCTCTGCAGATGCCGGTTTTTAGAACCTTTTAGATGGTTACAGGCCGATTTTTACCTGTTTCGGGAATGTTTAAAAAGGTTCATGAATCTTTTTGTTTTTCAAAATTGCAAACTTCAAAAAATGTTCAACGTATTTATTTATTTATTCACATTTAAAAAAAATCAAAAATACCAAAAATGGTCGCATTTTCAACAAGTTTAAAGTTTCAAAATAGTTTGTGTTTTAAAAAATTGCCAGGATTTTAAAAAAATCTCATTATTTTAAATTGGTTCGGAGTTTATAAATGTGTTCCGCTTTTTGGAAAATTTGTTTGAATTTTAAAACTTTTGTTTACAATTTGGAAAAATGTCCGCGTTTAAAAAAATCACGTCCTAATATCCAAAAAAAATGGTCAAATATGTCACTGGTCATGGTTTTTAAAACCCGCGCTGCCAATTAGTCAAGATGGGTGTCTCAATCTAGTGGTTGTGCTGGATTGTGTTGATGTGGGAGCTCTTGTGTTCGTTTCCTGCTTGGAGCAATTCTTTTTAGATTTTCCACTGTTTCACTACAAGTCACAAAACTGCAAGTCCACTACGCACGTCGTTTGCTGCTGGGCCAGCCCAGTTTACTGCTCCCTGTACGGTCTGGGTGACGTATTGTGTTCAATTCCTGCTGGGAGCAATTCTTTTTAGATTTTCCACTGTTTCACTACAAGTCACAAAACTGCAAGTCCACTACGCACGTCGTTTGCTGCTGGGCCAGCCCAGTTTACTGCTCCCTGTATGGTCTGGGTGACGTATTTCGTAAAAGGACCATCCTGCCCTTTCTTATGAAGAGGTATGACCAGATCTGGTTCGTCAACGTGTCTAAGGGGGTTGTATCGAAAAAGAAGTGGGCTGGAATATTTCTAAAACTGAAATTCAAAACCATGTGCAGGTGTGGGTAGACTATGATGCACAGGCCAGACGACTCAACGTGACATTAGCGTCCGTGCATGTACCAAGGCCCAAGATTCCTCTACTCTCCGAAGTCATTGATCTCTCCACAGTCATGGCAGACAAGATGTACGTTGACTTTTCAGCTTCCGGAGGTTGGGGCGTAGGCACACACCACTATGTCCTTGGATGGAGCTTCATCTTGGACGGACCCACCCCGCTGCTAGACTTCTCCACGCTGCTAGACCATACAGGGAGCAATTCTTTTTAGATTTTCCACTGTTTCACTACAAGTCACAAAACTGCAAGTCCACTACGCACGTCGTTTGCTGCTGGGCCAGCCCAGTTTACTGCTCCCTGTATGGTCTGGGTGACGTATTTCGTAAAAGGACCATCCTGCCCTTTCTTATGAAGAGGTATGACCAGATCTGGTTCGTCGACGTGTCTAAGGGGGTTGTATCAAAAAAGAAGTGGGCTGGAATATTTCTAAAACTGAAATTCAAAACCATGTGCAGGTGTGGGTAGACTATGATGCACAGGCCAGACGACTCAACGTGACATTAGCGTCCGTGCATGTACCAAGGCCCAAGATTCCTCTACTCTCCGAAGTCATTGATCTCTCCACAGTCATGGCAGACAAGATGTACGTTGACTTTTCAGCTTCCGGAGGTTGGGGCGTAGGCACACACCACTATGTCCTTGGATGGAGCTTCAGCTTGGATGGACCCACCCCGCTGCTAGACTTCTCCACGCTTCCTGTCCTACCACGCCTGGGTCCCAAACCTCAGTCAAAGATCTTGGATGTCGTGCTGCCACTGGCCGCGGCATTGCTTGTCATTGCAATGCTAGCTATCATCTTCTTCTTCTTGTGGCATCGTCGTCGATTTGCTGAGGTACGAGAAGATTGGGAGGACGAGTTCGGCCCACATTGTTTCGCGTACAAGGATCTATTTCATGCCACTGAGGGGTTTTTTGGTACGAATTTACTTGGTGTGGGAGGATTTGGAAGAGTGTACAGAGGAGTGCTTTTTTCGTCCAACTTGAAGGTTGCGGTGAAGAGAGTGTCACATGATTCGAAACAAGGAATAAGGGAGTTCATTGCTGAGGTGGTGAGCATTGGTCGTCTCCGCCACCAGAATCTTGCGCGGTTACTAGGCTATTGCCGGCGAAAGGGTGAACTTTTCTTGGTTTATGACTACATGGAAAATGGTAGTCTTGACAAATACTTGTACAATGGAAACAAGCCAACTCTACAATGGTCCGAGAGGTATCGGATCATCAAAGTCACTCTCGTGCTCCTACCCATCATCCAGTGCAAGGCCTAGCATGCGGAAGATCGTGCAATACCTGGACCGTGCAATACCTGTCTCCAACTTACGTGAGTTACAACATGTTAGCAATGATGCAGCATGAAGGGTTCGATTCGTACATAATACCGTCCAATTCGTCGAATAGCACTGTGTGTCGTCAGTCTTCGGTGACAATTCTACAGGAGGGGAGGTGAAGGCTTGCAAGTGACGCCTCTTGTTTTTGTTTCTTGTCTCATTGTTCCTTTAAGTGCTTGTAATCCACTTCTGATGTGAGCTTTCCTTTGAATATCTTGTGAACCAGGTATGCTGGGGGAGCTCTTTTACTAATGTACGAAACCGAGTTTTCATAGTGATATTTCTATCTTGTACATAAGTTTAGTGGTCATTAGTGATATTACCTCAACTTTCCAGTGACAGTCTCTAGCAAGTCGATCTGCACCCATGCACAATTCTCCCAAATTAAATGATTCACCTAGGTACGCTTACTCTATGCTAGTTAGAGCATTTCTAACCGATCCCCTAAAATTTAGCGGAGTAAAAGGCTTAGTGAAGGGCTTAGTGGAGTATATATATACTGCACTAGGTTTTGGCTGGACTTAGCCGATCCCCTAAATATAACGAAGTAAATTTTTGTTTTTTTAAACTTTGCAATTCTAGTATAAATTGCAACTACATATTGGCACACATATATAAACTAAACATAGTTTTCCACTAGTGGTTGTGCTGGATTGTGTTGATGTGGGAGCTCTTGTGTTCGATTCCTGCTGGGAGCAATTCTTTTTAGATTTTCCACTGTTTCACTACAAGTCACAAAACTGCAAGTCCACTACGCACGTCGTTTGTTGCTGGGCCAGCCCAGTTTACTGCTCCCTGTACGGTCTGGGTGACGTATTGTGTTCGATTCCTGCTGGGAGCAATTCTTTTTAGATTTTCCACTGTTTCACTACAAGTCACAAAACTGCAAGTCCACTACGCACGTCGTTTGCTGCTGGGCCAGCCCAGTTTATTGCTCCCTGTATGGTCTGGGTGACGTATTTCGTAAAAGGACCATCCTGCCCTTTCTTATGAAGAGGTATGACCAGATCTGGTTCGTCGACGTGTCTAAGGGGGTTGTATCGAAAAAGAAGTGGGCTGGAATATTTCTAAAACTGAAATTCAAAACCATGTGCAGGTGTGGGTAGACTATGATGCACAGGCCAGACGACTCAACGTGACATTAGCGTCCGTGCATGTACCAAGGCCCAAGATTCCTCTACTCTCCGAAGTCATTGATCTCTCCACAGTCATGGCAGACAAGATGTACGTTGACTTTTCAGCTTCCGGAGGTTGGGGCGTAGGCACACACCACTATGTCCTTGGATGGAGCTTCAGCTTGGACGGACCCACCCCGCTGCTAGACTTCTCCACGCTTCCCGTCCTACCACGCCTGGGTCCCAAACCTCAGTCAAAGATCTTGGATGTCGTGCTGCCACTGGCCGCGGCATTGCTTGTCATTGCAATGCTAGCTATCATCTTCTTCTTCTTGTGGCATCGTCGTCGATTTGCTGAGGTACGAGAAGATTGGGAGGACGAGTTCAGCCCACATTGTTTCGCGTACAAGGATCTATTTCATGCCACTGAGGGGTTTTTTGGTACGAATTTACTTGGTGTGGGAGGATTTGGAAGAGTGAACAGAGGAGTGCTTTTTCCGTCCAACTTGAAGGTTGTGGTGAAGAGAGTGTCACATGATTCGAAACAAGGAATAAGGGAGTTCATTGCTGAGGTGGTGAGCATTGGTCATCTCCGCCACCAGAATCTTGCGCGGTTACTAGGCTATTGCCGGCGAAAGGGTGAACTTTTCTTGGTTTATGACTACATGGAAAATGGTAGTCTTGACAAATACTTGTACAATGGAAACAAGCCAACTCTACAATGGTCCGAGAGGTATCGGATCATCAAAGTCACTCTCGTGCTCCTACCCATCATCCAGTGCAAGGCCTAGCATGCGGAAGATCGTGCAATACCTGGACCGTACAATACCTGTCTCCAACTTATGTGAGTTACAACATGTTAGCAATGATGCAGCATGAAGGGTTCGATTCGTACATAATACCGTCCAATTCGTCGAATAGCACTGTGTGTCGTCAGTCTTCGGTGACAATTCTACAGGAGGGGAGGTGAAGGCTTGCAAGTGACGCCTCTTGTTTTTGTTTCTTGTCTCATTGTTCCTTTAAGTGCTTGTAATCCACTTCTGATGTGAGCTTTCCTTTGAATATCTTGTGAACCAGGTATGCTGGGGGAGCTCTTTTACTAATGTACGAAACCGAGTTTTCATAGTGATATTTCTATCTTGTACATAAGTTTAGTGGTCATTAGTGATATTACCTCAACTTTCCAGTGACAGTCTCTAGCAAGTCGATCTGCACCCATGCACAATTCTCCCAAATTAAATGATTCACCTAGGTACGCTTACTCTATGCTAGTTAGAGCATTTCTAACCGATCCCCTAAAATTTAGCGGAGTAAAAGGCTTAGTGAAGGGCTTAGTGGAGTATATATATACTGCACTAGGTTTTGGCTGGACTTAGCCGATCCCCTAAATATAACGAAGTAAATTTTTGTTTTTTTAAACTTTGCAATTCTAGTATAAATTGCAACTACATATTGGCACACATATATAAACTAAACATAGTTTTCCACTAGTGGTTGTGCTGGATTGTGTTGATGTGGGAGCTCTTGTGTTCGATTCCTGCTGGGAGCAATTCTTTTTAGATTTTCCACTGTTTCACTACAAGTCACAAAACTGCAAGTCCACTACGCACGTCGTTTGTTGCTGGGCCAGCCCAGTTTACTGCTCCCTGTACGGTCTGGGTGACGTATTGTGTTCGATTCCTGCTGGGAGCAATTCTTTTTAGATTTTCCACTGTTTCACTACAAGTCACAAAACTGCAAGTCCACTACGCACGTCGTTTGCTGCTGGGCCAGCCCAGTTTATTGCTCCCTGTATGGTCTGGGTGACGTATTTCGTAAAAGGACCATCCTGCCCTTTCTTATGAAGAGGTATGACCAGATCTGGTTCGTCGACGTGTCTAAGGGGGTTGTATCGAAAAAGAAGTGGGCTGGAATATTTCTAAAACTGAAATTCAAAACCATGTGCAGGTGTGGGTAGACTATGATGCACAGGCCAGACGACTCAACGTGACATTAGCGTCCGTGCATGTACCAAGGCCCAAGATTCCTCTACTCTCCGAAGTCATTGATCTCTCCACAGTCATGGCAGACAAGATGTACGTTGACTTTTCAGCTTCCGGAGGTTGGGGCGTAGGCACACACCACTATGTCCTTGGATGGAGCTTCAGCTTGGACGGACCCACCCCGCTGCTAGACTTCTCCACCCTTCCCGTCCTACCACGCCTGGGTCCCAAACCTCAGTCAAAGATCTTGGATGTCGTGCTGCCACTGGCCGCGGCATTGCTTGTCATTGCAATGCTAGCTATCATCTTCTTCTTCTTGTGGCATCGTCGTCGATTTGCTGAGGTACGAGAAGATTGGGAGGACGAGTTCAGCCCACATTGTTTCGCGTACAAGGATCTATTTCATGCCACTGAGGGGTTTTTTGGTACGAATTTACTTGGTGTGGGAGGATTTGGAAGAGTGTACAGAGGAGTGCTTTTTCCGTCCAACTTGAAGGTTGCGGTGAAGAGAGTGTCACATGATTCGAAACAAGGAATAAGGGAGTTCATTGCTGAGGTGGTGAGCATTGGTCGTCTCCGCCACCAGAATCTTGCGCGGTTACTAGGCTATTGCCGGCGAAAGGGTGAACTTTTCTTGGTTTATGACTACATGGAAAATGGTAGTCTTGACAAATACTTGTACAATGGAAACAAGCCAACTCTACAATGGTCCGAGAGGTATCGGATCATCAAAGTCACTCTCGTGCTCCTACCCATCATCCAGTGCAAGGCCTAGCATGCGGAAGATCGTGCAATACCTGGACCGTGCAATACCTGTCTCCAACTTACGTGAGTTACAACATGTTAGCAATGATGCAGCATGAAGGGTTCGATTCGTACATAATACCGTCCAATTCGTCGAATAGCACTGTGTGTCGTCAGTCTTCGGTGACAATTCTACAGGAGGGGAGGTGAAGGCTTGCAAGTGACGCCTCTTGTTTTTGTTTCTTGTCTCATTGTTCCTTTAAGTGCTTGTAATCCACTTCTGATGTGAGCTTTCCTTTGAATATCTTGTGAACCAGGTATGCTGGGGGAGCTCTTTTACTAATGTACGAAACCGAGTTTTCATAGTGATATTTCTATCTTGTACATAAGTTTAGTGGTCATTAGTGATATTACCTCAACTTTCCAGTGACAGTCTCTAGCAAGTCGATCTGCACCCATGCACAATTCTCCCAAATTAAATGATTCACCTAGGTACGCTTACTCTATGCTAGTTAGAGCATTTCTAACCGATCCCCTAAAATTTAGCGGAGTAAAAGGCTTAGTGAAGGGCTTAGTGGAGTATATATATACTGCACTAGGTTTTGGCTGGACTTAGCCGATCCCCTAAATATAACGAAGTAAATTTTTGTTTTTTTAAACTTTGTAATTCTAGTATAAATTGCAACTACATATTGGCACACATATATAAACTAAACATAAATTTAAATGTTCAACCAAATTATGAATATAGTTTACAAACTGAATTTAAACACGCTGAATGGTTCAACGTAGCAAATAGCATTTTATAGAACAACTAGGACTCGCTTAGACGTTGCCAATGATGCTCAACAAGATCTTGTTGGAGCTGAGTATGAACTTGACAGTTCTCGATCTTGCGATGCCCCTCAAGGGATGTCAAGATCTTATTTGTATCATATTGTGGCTCAACCGGAGTCCTATTGGTGATGTACCGAAAGTTCTCAGGCATATCTCTCTCGTTTTCAATGAGCATGTTATGCAATATGATACAACAAGTGATGATTCGCCATAGAACCTTGGAGTTTAGTACTCGGCAGGGTCACGAACAATTGCAAAGCGCTTCTAAAGCACATTGAAGGATCTTTCCATATTTTTTCTTGCAGCTTCTTGATATTGGGCAAAGTAAGTGTTTTTGTTATCTTTTGAATACATAGACAACGAGCTCGAGACCGTGGGATCCATCTCCATGTGAGCAGATAGCCACTAACTCTAGCCGGCCTATCATTCCTAGTACGAGGCAGACGTATTACGCTGAATTCAATGTTTCAGCACACTGAAAATCATTCCCCTTATTTTCCTGCTTCCTTCCACATGCAACGACGAACGCTCCTTGCCTTGCCCTGTGTGGCACGGTGCTTGAGAGCAACTCCAGCCGCGTCCCCAACAAGGTCCCCCAGGCAACTTTTCGGCCGCCTGCGCCAAAAAATCGGCCCAGTCGCGTCCCAGGGGCCCATTTTTCATCGTCTCGGCCCGAAATTGGCGTCGGCGGACCCAACCAGAACCCGGCGCCTGGGGGGCGCTCGGGGGCGCTGGGCGAATCATTTTTGACGCGAAAGCGCCGTGGGGCAGCCGCGTCAGCGACACCGCCGCCTCGTCTTCCCGACGCCTCGGTTTCCCACGGGGAATCAATGGCAAGGCTGCCGCCGGTCATCTTTGCCATTGATTCCTCACGGGCGGCGCGTCACGGGGCGGCGCACCGACGTGCGCCGACGCCTTCCCTCCCTCGGACGCGTACACACGGACGCGGTGCGGCTATATATGGTCTCGCTCGCCGCGTTCGAGTGCCACCTCTCCACACCTCTCCCGAGCGCCGCCGCCGAGCTCCTCTCCCTACCACAGCCCTCCCTCTCCCGCCGGTCTCTTCTCCCCAGCCACTCCCTCTCCCCGATGGCCGAGCGTTTCCCCGGAGATGAGGCGGCGGCCAACGGCTTCGGCCGCCGTTCGCTCCGCGAACAGGAGTCCTGGCTCCTGTTCCAGGCGAACATCCCGGTGCCGCGGGACATGCGCGCCGGGCCGACGGGCTGGAGGCTCAGCAATGGGGGAGTGCCCATTCCCCCGTTGCCCGACGCCGTCAACAAGCCATCGTACTTCGCCGACGAGGTCGAGATTGCGCGCGCCTCTCTCAACGACGCCGAGCGCTCCCTTCCCCAGTACGCCGCCGACAACAACGCGGCATGGACGGCATACTTTGAACGCTGCCAGCAGCAGCGGCTGGCGTCCACCAACGGGGCGCCGTGTTGGGGAACGTAGCAGAAATTCAAAATTTTCCTACGTGTCATCAAGATCTATCTATGGAGAAACCAGCAACAAGGGGAAGGAGAGTGCATCTACATACCCTTGTAGATCGCTAAGCGGAAGCGTTCAAGAGAACGGGGTTGAAGGATTCGTACTCGTCGTGATCCAAATCACCAGAGATCCTAGTGCCGAACGGACGGCACCTCCATGTTCAACACACGTACAGCCCGGTGACGTCTCCCATGCCTTGATCCAGCAATGAGAGAGGGAGAGGTTGAGGAAGACTCCATCCAGCAGCAGCACAACGGCGTGGTGGTGATGGAGGAGCGTGGCAATCCTGCAGGGCTTCGCCAAGCACCGCGGGAGAGGAGAAAGGAGAGAGGTAGGGCTGCGCCTTGAGGGAGAGATTCTTGTGTCTCTGGCAGCCCCAAAACCGCCACTATTTATAGGAGGAGGGGAGGTGGTTGCACCCCCATCTAGGGTTCCCACCCTAGGGGTGCGGCATCCCTAGATGGGACTTGGAGGGGGCGGCCAAGAGGGGGAGAGAGGGGGCGCGCCCTAGGGTGGGCCTTTAGGCCCATCTGCGCCTAGGGTTTCCCCTTTCCCCTCCTAGCTGCGCCTTGGGCCTTGGTGGGAGGCGCACCAGCCCACTCTGGGGCTGGTCCCTTTCCACACTAGGCCCATGCAAGCCTGCGGGGCTGGTGGCCCCTCCCTGTGGACCCCCGGAACCCTTTCGGTGGTCCCGGTACATTACTGGTGACCCCTGAAACACTTCCGGTGGCCAAAACCTCACTTCCTATATATTATTCTTTACCTCCGGACCATTCCGGAACTCCTCATGACATCCGGGACCTCATCCGGGACCCCGAACAACATTCGGTAATCACATACAAACTTCCTTTATAACCCTAGCGTCATCGAACCTTAAGTGTGTAGACCCTATGGGTTCGGGAACCATGCAGACATGACCGAGACGTTCTCCGGTCAATAACCAACAGCGGGATCTGGATACCCATGTTGGCTCCCACATGTTCCACGATGATCTCATCGGATGAACGACGATGTCAAGGACTCAATCGATCCCGTATACAATTCCCTTTGTCTAGCGGTATTGTACTTGCCTGAGATTCGATCGTCGGTATACCGATACCTTGTTCAATCTCGTTACCGGCAAGTCTCTTTACTCGTTCCGTAACACATCATCCCGCGATCAACTCTTTGATCACATTGTGCACATTATGATGATGTCCTACCGAGTGGGCCCAGAGATACCTCTCCGTCACACGGAGTGACAAATCCCAGTCTCGATTCGTGCCAACCCAACAGACACTTTTGGAGATACCTGTAGTGCACCTTTATAGCCACCCAGTTACGTTGTGACGTTTGGTACACCCAAAGCATTCCTACGGTATCTGGGAGTTGCACAATCTCATGGTCTAAGGAAATGATACTTGACATTAGAAAAGTTTTAGCATACAAACTACGATCTTTGTGCTAGGCTTAGGATTGGGTCTTGTCCATCACATCATTCTCCTAATGATGTGATCCCATTATCAATGACATCCAATGTCCATGGTCAGGAAACCGTAACCATCTATTGATCAACGAGCTAGTCAACTAGAGGCTTACTAGGGACATGGTGTTGTCTATGTATCCACACATGTATCTGAGTTTCCTATCAATACAATTATAGCATGGATAATAAACGATTATCATGAACAAGGAAATATAATAATAACTAATTTATTATTGCCTCTAGGGCATATTTCCAACAGTCTCCCACTTGCACTAGAGTCAATAATCTATTTCACATCGCCATGTGATTAACACTCACACGTCACATCACCATGTGACCAACATCCAAAGAGTTTACTAGTGTCATTAAACTAGTTCACATCATCATGTGATTAAGACTCGATGAGTTCTGGAGTTTGATCATGTTTTGCTTGTGAGAGAAGGTTTTAGTCAACGGGTCCGCAACATTCAGATCCGTATGTACTTCGCAAATCTCTAGGTCATATTGTAAATGTTGCTTCCACGCTCCATTTGGAGCTATTCCAAATGGTCGTTCCACTATACATATCCGGTTTGCTACTCAGACTCATTCGGATAGGTTTTAAAGCTTGCATCGACGTAACCCTTTACGTCGAACTCTTTATCACCTCCATAATCGAGAAACATATCCTTATTCCTCTAAGGATAATTTTGACCGCTATCTGGTGATCCACTCATTGATCACCTTTGTGCCCTCTTGCCAGATATGTAGCAAGGCACACATCAGGTGTGGTACACAGCATAGCATACTGTAGAGCCTATGTCTAAAGCATAGGGGACGACCTTCGTCCTTTCTCTCTTTTCTGCCGTGGTCGAGCTTTAAGTCTTAACTTCATACCTTACATCTCAGGCAAGAACTCCTTCTTTGACTGATCCATCTTGAACACCTTCAAGATCATGTCAAGGTATATGCTCATTTGAAAGTACCATTAAGCGGTTTTTGATCTATCCTCATAGATCTTGATGCTCAATGTTCAAGTAGCTTAATCCAGGTTTTCACTTGAAAACACTTTTCAAATAACCCTATATGCTTTACAGAAAATTCTACATCATTTCTGATTATCAATTGTCAACAACATATACTCATCAGAAATTCTATAGTGCTCCCACTCACTTCTTTGAAAATACAAGTTTCAAATAAACTTTGTATAAACCCAAAATCTTTGATCATCTTATCAAAGTGTACATTCCAACTCCGAGATGCTTACTCCAGTCCTTAGAAGGATCGCTGGAGCCAGCATACCTTTTAGCATCCTTAGGGTCGACAAAAACTTTCTGATTGTATCACATACAACCTTTCCTTACGAAGACTGGTAAGGAAACTCGTTTTGACATCCATCTTCCAAATTTCATAAATGCAGCTAATGCTAACATGATTCCGACGGACTTAATCATCGCTACGGATGAGAAAATCTCATCGTAGTCAACTCCTTGAACTTGTGAAAAACTCTTCGCCACAAGTCGAGCTTCATAGACGGTGACATTACCGTCCACGTCTGTCTTCTTCTTAAAGATCCATTTATCTCAATGGCTTGCCGATCATCGGGCAAGTCCACTAAAGTCCATGCTTTGTTATGATACATGGATCCTATCTCGGATTTCATGGCTTCTAACCATTTGTCGGAATATGGGCCCACCATCTCTTCTCCATAGCTCGTAGGTTCATTGTTGTCTAGCAACATGACCTTCAAGACAGGATCACCGTACCACTCCGAAGCAGTACGTGTCCTTATCGTCCTACGAGGTTCGGTAGTGACTTGATCCGAAACTTCATGATCACTATCATAAGCTTCTACTTCAATTGGTGTAGGTGCCACATGAACAACTTCCTATGCCCTGCTACACACTTGTTGAAGTGATGGTTCAATAACCTCATCAAGTCTCCACCATCCTCCCACTCAATTTTCCGAGACAAACTTTTCCTCGAGAAAGGACCCGATTCAAGAAACAATCCCTATTGCTTTTGGATCTGAATTAGGAGGTATACCCAACTGTTTTGGGTGTCCTATGAAGATGCATTTTATCCGCTTTGGGTTCGAGCTTATCAACCTGAAACTTTTTCACATAAGCGTTGCTGCCCCAAACTTTTAAGAAACGACAACTTAGGTTTCTCCAAACCATAGTTTAAACGGTGTCGTCTCAACGGAATTATGTGGTGCCCTATTAAAGTGAGTGCGGATGTCTCTAATGCCTAACCCATGAACGATAGTGGTAATTCGATAAGAGACATCATGGTACGCACCATATCCAATACGGTGCAACTATGATATTCGGACACATCATCACACTATGGTGTTCCAGGCGGTATTAATTGTGAAACAATTTCCACAATGTCTTAATTGCGTGCCAAAGCTCGTAACTCAGATACTCATCTCTATGATCATATCATAGACATTTTATCCTCTTGTCACAATGATCTTCAACTTCACTCTGAAATTACTTAAACCATTCAATAATTCAGACTTGTGTTTCATCAAGTAAATATACTCAACATCTACTCGAATCATCTGTGAAGTAAGAACATAACGATATTCACTGCATGCCTCAGAACTCATAGGACTGCACACATTAAAATGTATTACTTCCAACAAGTTGCTATCTTGTTCCATCTTACTGAAAACGGGGCTTTTCAGTCATCTTGCCCATGTGGTATGATTTGCATATCTCAAGTGATTCAAAATCAAGTGAGTCCAAACGATCCATCTGCATGGAGTTTCTTCATGCGTATACACCAATAGACATGGTTCGCATGTCTCAAACTTTTCAAAAACGAGTGAGTCCAAAGATCCATCAACATGGAGCTTCTTCATGCGTTTTATACCAATATGACTTACATGGCAGTGCCACAAGTAAGTGGTACTATCATTACTATCTTATATCTTTTGGCATGAAAATGTGTATCACTACGATCGAGATTCAATAAACCATTCCTTTAGGTGCAAGACCATTGAAGGTATTATTCAAATATATAGAGTAACCATTATTCTCCTTAAATGAATAACCGTATTGCGATAGACATAATCCAATCATGTCTATGCTCAACGCAAACACCAAATGACAATTATTCAGGTTTAATACTAATCTTGATGGTAGAGGGAGCGTGCGATGTTTGATCACATCAAACTTGGAAACACTTCCAACACATATCGTGAGCTCACGTTTAACTAGTCTCTGTTTATTCCGTAGCTCTTTTATTTCGAGTTACTAACACTTAGCAACCGAACTGGTATCTTAATACCCTGGTGCTACTAGGAGTACTAGTAAAGTACACATTAACATAATGTATATCCAATATACTTCTATCGACCTTGCCAGCCTTCTCATCTACCAAGTATCTAGGGTAATTCTGCTCCATTGGATGTTCCCCTTATTGCAGAAGCACTTAGTCACGGGTTTGGGTTCAACCTTGGGTTTCTTCACTAGAGCAACATCTGATTTGTCGTTTCATGAAGTATCCCTTCTTGCCCTTGCCCTTCTTGAAACTAGTGGTTTCATTAACCATCAACAATTGATGCTCCTACTTGACTTCTACTTTCGCGGTGTCAAACATCGCGAATACCTCAAGGATCATCATATCTATCCCTGATATGTTATAGTTCATCACGAAGCTCTAGCAGCTTGGTGGCAATGACTTTGGAGAAACATCACTATCTCTGCAAGATCAACTCCCACTCGATTCAAGTGATTGTCGCACTCAGATAATCTGAGCACAAGCTCAACGATTGAGCTTTTCTCCCTTAGTTTGCAGGCTAAGAAAATTGTTGGAGGTCTCATACCTCTTGACGTGGGCACGAGCCTGAAATCTCAATTTCAGCCCTCAAAACATCTCATATGTCCCGCGACGTTTCGAAAACGTCTTTGGTGCCTCAACTCTAAACCGTTTAACTGAACTATCACGTAGTTATCAAAACGTGTATGTCCGATGTTCGCAACATCCACAAACGACGTTTGGGGTTCAGCACACTGAGCGGTGCATTAAGGACATAAGCTTTCTACTGTCCGCATAATCGCTACTATCAACTTTCAACTATATTTTCTCTAGGAACATATCTAAACAGTGGAACTAAAGCGCGAGCTTATGACATAATTTGCAAAGATCTTTTGACTATGTTCAGGATAATTAAGTTCATCTTATGAACTCCCACTCAGATAGACATCCCTCTAGTCATCTAAGTGATTACATGATCCGAGTCAACTAGGCCGTGTCCGATCATCAGGTGAGACGAACTAGTCATCATCGGTGAACATCTTCATGTTGATCATATCTACCATACGACTCATGCTCGACCTTTCGGTCTCTTGTGTTCCGAGGCCATGTATGTACATGCTAGGCTCGTCAAGTCAACCTAAGTGTTTCGCGTGTGTAAATCTGGCTTACACCCGTTGTATGTGAACGTAAGAATCTATCACACCCGATCATCACGTGGTGCTTCGAAAAGACGAACTTTCGCAACGGTGCACAGTTAGGGGGAACACTTTCTTGAAATTTTAATGAGTGATCATCTTATTTACTACCGTCGTTCTAAGAAAATAAGATGCATAAACATGATAAACATCACATGCAATCAAATAGTGACATGATATGGCCAATATCATTTTGCTCCTTTTGATCTCCATCTTCGGGGCTCCATGATCATCATCGTCACCAGCATGACACCATGATCTCCATCATCATGATCTCCATCATCGTGTCTCCATGAAGTTGTCTCGCCAACCGATTACTTCTACTACTATGGCTACCGATTAGCAATAAAGTAAAGTAATTACATGGCGTTGTTCAATGACATGCAGGTCATACAATAAATAAAGACAACTCCTATGGCTCCTGCCGGTTGTCATACTCATCGACATGCAAGTCGTGATTCCTATTACAAGAACATGATCAATCTCATACATCACATATCATTCATCACATATCATTCATTACATTCTTCTTGGCCATATCACATCACATAGCATACCCTGCAAAAACAAGTTAGACGTCCTCTAATTGTTGTTTGCATATTTTACGTGGCTGCTATGGGTTTCTAGCAAGAACGTTTCTTACCTACGCAAAACCACAATGTGATATGCCAATTGCTATTTACCCTTCATAAGGACCCTTTTCATCGAATCCGTTCCGACTAAAGTGGGAGAGACTGGCACCCGCTAGCCACCTTATGCATCAAGTGCATGTCAGTCGGTGGAACCTGTCTCACGTAAGAGTACGTGTAAGGTCGGTCCGGGCCGCTTCATCCCACAATACCGTCGAAACAAGATTGGACTAGTAACGGTAAGCATATTGAACAAAATCAGCGCCCACAACTACTTTGTGTTCTACTCGTGCAAAGAATCTACGCAATAGACCTAGCTCATGATGCCACTGTTGGGGAACGTAGCAAAAATTCAAAATTTTCCTACGTGTCACCAAGATCTATCTATGGAGAAACCAGCAATGAGGGAAAGGAGAGTGCATCTACATACCCTTGTAGATCGCTAAGCGGAAGCGTTTAAGAGAATGGGGTTGAAGGACTCGTACTCGTCGTGATCCAAATCACCGGAGATCCTAGTGCCAAACGGACGGCACCTCCGTGTTCAACACACGTACAGCCTGGTGACCTCTCCCATGCCTTGATCCAGCAAGGAGAGAGGGAGAGGTTGAGGAAGACTCCATCCAGCAGCAGCACAACGGCGTGGTGGTGATGGAGGAGCGTGGCAATCCTGCAGGGCTTCGCCAAGCACCGCGGGAGAGGAGAAGGGAGAGAGGTAGGGCTGTGCCTTGAGGGAGAGGTTCTCGTGTCTCTGGCAGCCCCAAAACCCCCACTATTTATAGGAGGAGGGGAGGTGGCTGCGCCCCCATCTAGGGTTGTTGGGAACGTAGTAATTTCAAAAAAATTCCTATGCACACGCAAGATCATGGTGATGGCATAGCAACCAGAGGGGAGAGTGTTGTCCACGTACCCTCGTAGACCGTAAGCGGAAGCGTTATGACAACGCGGTTGATGTAGTCGTACGTCTTCATGATTCGACCGATCCAAGCACCGAACGTACGACACCTCCGTGTTCAGCACACGTTCAGCTCGATGACGTTCCCCGGGCTCCAATCCAGCAAAGCGTCAGGGATGAGTTCCATCAGCACGACGGCGTGGTGACGATGATGATGTTCTACCGGCGCAGGGCTTCGCCTAAACTCCGCGACGATATGACCGAGGTGGAATATGGTGGAGGGGGGCACCGCACACGGCTAAGGAACGATCCGTAGATTAACTTGTCTGTTCTAGGGTGCCCCCCTGCCCCAGTATATAAAGGAGCAAGGGGGGAGGAGGCCAGCCCTAGGAGGGGGCGCGCCAAGGGGAGTCCTACTCCCACCGGGAGTAGGACTCCCTCCTTCCTTGTTGGAGTAGGAGAAGGGGGGAAAGAGGGGGAGAGGAGGAAGGAAAGGGGTGCCGCACCCCTTGTCCAATTCGGACCAGAGGGGGGCTGCGCGCCTCCTTCCTTTCGGCCTCTCTCCTCTATTCCCGTATGGCCCAATAAGGCCCATATACTCCCCGGCGAATTCCCGTAACTCTCCGGTACTCCGAAAAATACCCGAATCACTCGGAACCTTTCCGAACTCCGAATATAGTCGTCCAATATATCGATCTTTACATCTCGACCATTTCGAGACTCCTCATCATGTCCCCGATCTCATTCGGGACTCCGAACTCCTTCGGTACATAAAAACTCATAAACTCATAATATAACTGTCATCGAAACCTTAAGCGTGCAGATCCTACGGGTTCGAGAACTATGTAGAAATGACCTAGAAATGTTTCCGGTCAATAACCAATAGTGGAACCTGGATGTTCATATTGGCTCCTACATATTGTACGAAGATCTTTATCGGTCAAACCGCATAACAACATACGTTGTTCCCTTTGTCATCGGTATGTTACTTGCCCGAGATTCGATCGTCGGTATCCAATACCTAGTTCAATCTCGTTACCGGCAAGTCTCTTTACTCGTTCCGTAATACATCATCCCACAACTAACTCATTAGTCGCAACGCTTGCAAGGCTTAAGTGATGTGTATTACCGAGAGGGCCCAGAGATACCTCTCCGACAATCGAAGTGACAAAACATAATCTCGAAATACGCCAACCCAACATGTACCTTCGGAGACACCTGTAGAGCACCTTTATAATCACCCAGTTACGTTGTGACGTTTGGTAGCACACAAAGTGTTCCTCTAGTAAACGGGAGTTGCATAATCTCATAGTCACAGGAACATGTATAAGTTATGAAGAAAGCAGTAGCAACATACTAAACGATCGTGTGCTAAGCTAACGGAATGGGTCAAGTCAATCACATCATTCTCCTAATGATGTGATCCCGTTGATCAAATGACAACTCTTTTGTCCATGGCTAGGAAACTTAACCATCTTTGATTCACAAGCTAGTCAAGTAGAGGCATACTAGTGTCACTATTTTTGTCTATGTATTCATACATGTATTATGTTTCCGGTTAATACAATTCTAGCATGAACAATAAACATTTATCATGAAATAAGGAAATAAATAATAACTTTATTATTGCCTCTAGGGCATATTTCCTTCAGTCTCCCACTTGCACAAGAGTCAATAATCTAGTTCACATCACCATGTGATTTAACACTAATATTCACATCCGTATGTGATTAATACCCATAGTTCACATCGTCATGTGATCAACGCCCAAAGGGTTTACTAGAGTCAATAATCTAGTTCACATGGCTATGTGATTAACACCCAAAAAGTACTAAGGTATGACCATGTTTTGCTCATGAGAGAAGTTTAGTCAACGGGTCTGTCACATTCAGAGCCGTATGTATTTTGCAAATATTCTATGTCCATAATGCTCTGCACGGAGCTACTCTAGCTAATTGCTCCCACTTTCAATATGTATCCAGATTGAGACTTAGAGTCATCTGGATTGGTGTAAAAGCTTGCATCATTGTAACTTTTACGACTGGCTCTTTTATCACCTCCATAATCGAGAAACATCTCCTTAGTCCTCACTAAGGATATTCTTGACCGCTGTTCTAGCGATCTACTTTTAGATCAAAATTGTATTTCTTTGCCAAACTCAGAGCAAGGTATACAATAGGTCTAGTACACAGCATAGCATACTTTATAGAACCTATGACTGAGGCATAGGGAATGACTGTTCATTCTTTTCTATTTTCTGCCATGGTCGGGTTTTGAGTCTTACTCAACTTCACACCTTGCAACACAGGCAAGAACTCTTTCTTTGACTGTTCCATTTTGAACTACTTCAAAATCTTGTCAAGGTATGTACTCATTGAAAAACTTATCAAGCGTCTTGATCTATCTCTATAGATCTTGATGCTTAATGTGTATGCAGCTTCACCAAGGTCATTCTTTGAAAAACTCCTTTCAAACACTCCTTTATGCTTTTCAGAAAAATTCTACATTATTTCCGATCAACAATATGTCATTCACATATACTTATCAGAAATGTTGTAGTGCTCCCACTCACTTTCTTGTAAATACAGGCTTCACCGCAAGTCTGTATTAAAACTATATGCTTTGATCAACTTATCAAAGCGTATATTCCAACTCCGAGATGCTTGCACCAGTCCATTGATGGATCGCTGGAGCTTGCACATTTTGTTAGCACCTTTCAGATCGACAAAACCTTCTGGTTGCATCATATACAACTCTTCTTTAAAAAATCGATTAAGGAATGCAGTTTTGACATCCATTTGCCAGATTTCATAAAATGTGGCAATTGCTAACATGATTCAGACAGACTTAAGCATAGATACGAGTGAAAAACTCTCATCGTAGTCAACACCTTGAACTTGTCGAAAACCTTTTGCAACAAGTCGAGCTTAGTAGATAGTAACACTACTATCAGTGTCTGTCTTCCTCTTGAAGATCCATTTATTTAACATGGCTTGCTGATCAGAGCAAGTCAATCAAAGTCCATACTTTGTCCTCATACATGGATCATATCTCAGATTTTATGGCCTCAAGCCATTTCGTGGAATCTGGGCTCACCATCGCTTCTTCATAGTTCGTAGGTTCATCAAGATCTAGTAGCATGACTTCCAGAACAGGATTGCCGTACCACTCTGGTGCGGATCTTACTCTGGTTTACCTACGAGATTCAGTAGTAACTTGATCTGAAGTTACATGATCATCATCATTAGCTTCCTCACTAATTGGTGTAGTAGTCACAGGAACAGATTTCTATGATGAACTACTTTCCAATAAGGGAGAAGGTACAATTACCTTATCAAGTTCTACTTTCCTCCCACTCACTTCTTTCGAGAGAAACTCCTTCTCTAGAAAGGATCCATTCTTAGCAACGAATGTCTTGCCTTCGGATCTGTGATAGAAGGTGTACCCAACTTTCTCCTTTGGGTATCCTATGAAGACACATTTCTCCAATTTGGATTTGAGTTTATCAGGATGAAACTTTTTCACATAAGCATCGCAACCCCAAACTTTAAGAAACGACAACTTTGGTTTCTTGCCAAACCACAGTTCATATTGTGTCGTCTCAACGGACTTAGGTGGTGCCCCTTTTTAACGTGAATGCAGCTGTCTTTAATGCATAACCCCAAAATGATAATGGTAAATCAGTAAGAGACATCATGGATCGCACCATATCTAATAAAGTGCGGTTGCGACGTTCGGACACACCATAACGTTGTGGTGTTCCAGGTGGCGTGAGCTGTGAAACTATTCCACATTGTTTTAATTGAAGACCAAACTCTTAACTCAAATATTCGTCTCCGCGATCAGATCGCAGAAACTTTATTTTCTTGTTATGATGATTTTTCCACTTCACTCTGAAATTCTTTGAACCTTTCAACTATTTCAGACTTATGTTTCATCAAGTAGATATACCCATATCTGCTCAAATCATCTTGTGAAGGTCAGAAAATAACAATACTTGCCACGAGCATCAACACTCATTGGATCGTATACATCGGTATGTATTATTTCCAATAAGTTAGTAGCTTGTTCCATTGTTCCGGAGAACGGAGTTTTAGTCATCTTGCCCAAAAGGCACGGTTCGCAAGCATCAAATGATTCATAACCAAGTGATTTCAAAAAATCCATCTTTATGGAGTTTCTTCATGCGCTTTACACCGATATGACCCAAACGGCAGTGCCACAAATAAGTTGCACTATCATTATTAACTTTGTATCTTTTGGCATCAATATTATGAATATGTGTATCACTACGATTGAGATCCAACAAACTATTTTCATTGGGTGTATAACCATCGAAGGTCTTATTCATGTAAACAGAATAACAATTATTCTTTAACTTTAAATGAATAACCGTATCGCAATAAACATGATCAAATCATATTCATGCTCAACGCAAATGCCAAATAACATTTATTTAGGTTTAACACTAATCCCGAAAGTATAGGGAGTGTGCGATGATGATCATATCAATCTTGGAACCACTTCCAACACTCATCGTCACTTCCCGTTCAACTAGTCTCTGTTTATATAACTCCTGTTTCGAGTTACTAATCTTAGCAACTGAACAAGTATCAAATACTCAGGGGCTACTATAAACACTAGTAAGGCACACATCAATAACCTGTATATCAAATATACCCTTGTTCACTTCGACATCCTTCTTATCCACCAAATATTCAAGGCATTTCCGCTTCTAGTGACCATTTCCTTTGCAGTGTAAGCACTCAGTTTCAGGCTTTGGTCCAGCTGTGGGCTTCTTCGCGGGAGTGACAACTTGCTTGTCATTCTACTTGAAGTTCCCTTTCTATCCCTTTGCCCTTTTCTTGAAACTAGTGGTCTTGTCAATCATCAACATTTGATGCTCTTTCTTGATTTCCACCTTCGTCGATTTCAACATCACGAAGAGCTCGGGAATTGTTTTCATCATCCCTTGCATACTATAGTTCATCACAAAGTTCTACTAACTTAGTGATGGTGACTAGAGAACTCTGTCAATCACTATGGAAGATTAACTCCCACTTGATTCAAGCGATTGTAGTACCCAGACAATCTGAGCACATGCTCACTAGTTGAGCGATTCTTCTCCATCTTTTAGCAATAGAACTTGTTGGAGACTTCATATCTCTCAACTCGGGTATTTGCTTGAAATATTAACTTCAACTCCTGGAACATCTCATATGGTCCATGACGTTCAAAACGTCTTTGAAGTCCCGATTCTAAGCCATAAAGCATGGTGTACAAAACTATCAAGTAGTCATGATATCAAGTAGTCATCATATCAAGTAGTCATCATTTGCTCCTGCAATAGGTCTATCACCTAGCGGTGCATCAAGGACATAATTCTTCTGTGCAGCAATGAGGATAAACCTCAGATCACGGATCCAATCCGCATCATTGCTACTAACATCTTTCAACACAATTTTCTCTAGGAACATATCAAAATAAACATATGAAAGCAACAACGCAAGCTATTGATTTACAACATAATTTGCAAAATACTACCAGGACTAAGTTCATGATAAATTAAAGTTCAATTAACCATATTACTTAAGAACTCCCACTTAGATAGATATCTCTCTAGTCATCTAAGTGATTACGTGATCCAAATCAACTAAACCATAACCGATCATCGCGTGAGATGGAGTAGCTTTCAATGGTGAACATCACTATGTTGATCATATCTACTATATGATTCACGCTCGACCTTTCGGACTCTGTGTTCCGAGGCCATATCTGCATATGCTAGGCTCGTCAAGTATAACCTGAATATTCTGCGTGTGCAAAACTGACGTGCACCCGTTGTAGATGGACGTAGAGCTTATCACACCCGATCATCACGTGGTGTCTGGGCACGACGAACTTTGGTAACGGTGCATATTCAGGGAGAACACTTCTTGATAATTTTTAGTGAGAGATCATCTTAAAATGCTACCGTTAATCAAAGCAAGATAAGATGCATAAAGGATAAACATCACATGCAATCAATATAAGTGATATGATATGGCCATCATCATCTTGTGCTTGTGATCTCCATCTCCGAAGCACCGTCGTGATCACCATCGTCACCGGTGCGACACCTTGATCTCCATCGTAGCATCGTTGTCGTTTACGCCATCTATTGCTTCTACGACTATCGCTACCGCTTAGTGATAAAGTAAAGCAATTGCAGGGCGTTTGCATTTCATACAATAAAGCGACAACCATATGGCTCCTGCCAGTTGCCGATAACTTCGGTTACAAAACATGATCATCTCATACAATAAATATAGCATCACGTCTTGACCATATCACATCACAACATGCCCTGCAAAAACAAGTTAGACGTCCTCTACTTTGTTGTTGCAAGTTTTACGTGGCTGCTACGGGCTTAGCAAGAACCGTTCTTACCTACGCATCAAAACCACAACGATAGTTCGTCAAGTTAGTGTTGTTTTAACCTTCGCAAGGACCGGGCGTAGCCACACTCGGTTTAACTAAAGTTGGAGAAACTGACACCCGCCAGCCACCTGTGTGCAAAGCACGTCGGTAGAACCAGTCTCGCGTAAGCGTACGCGTAATGTCGGTTCGGGCCGCTTCATCCAACAATACCGCCGAACCAAAGTATGACATGCTGGTAAGCAGTATGACTTGTATCGCCCACAACTCACTTGTGTTCTACTCGTGCATATAACATCAATGCATAAAACCTAGGCTCGGATGCCACTGTTGGAAACGTAGTAATTTCAAAAAAATTCCTATGCACACGCAAGATCATGGTGATGGCATAGCAATGAGAGGGGAGAGTGTTGTCCACGTACCCTCGTAGACGTAAGCGGAAGCGTTATGACAACGCGGTTGATGTAGTCGTACGTCTTCACACTTCGACCGATCCAAGCACCGAAAGTACGGCACCTTCGTGTTCAGCACACGTTCAGCTCGATGACGTTCCCCGGGCTCCAATCCAGCAAAGCGTCGGGGATGAGTTTCGTCAGCACGACGGCGTGGTGACGATGATGATGTTCTACCGGCGCAGGGCTTCGCCTAAACTCCTTGACGATATGACCGAGGTGGAATATGGTGGAGGGGGGCACCGCACACGGCTAAGGAATGATCCGTAGATTAACTTGTCTGTTCTAGGGTGCCCCCCTGCCCCCGTATATAAAGGAGCAAGGGGGGAGGAGGCCAGCCCTAGGAGGGGGCGCGCCAAGGGGAGTCCTACTCCCACCGGGAGTAGGACTCCCTCCTTCCTTGTTGGAGTAGGAGAAGGGGGGAAAGAGGGGGAGAGGAGGAAGGAAAGGGGTGCCGCACCCCTTGTCCAATTCGGACCAGAGGGGGGCTGCGCGCCTCCTTCCTTTCGGCCTCTCTCCTCTATTCCCGTATGGCCCAATAAGGCCCATATACTCCCCGGCGAATTCCCGTAACTCTCCGGTACTCCGAAAAATACCCGAATCACTCGGAACCTTTCCGAACTCCGAATATAGTCGTCTAATATATCGATCTTTACGTCTCGACCATTTCGAGACTCCTCGTCATGTCCCCGATCTCATTCGGGACTCCGAACTCCTTCGGTACATAAAAACTCATAAACTCATAATATAACTGTCATCGAAACCTTAAGCGTGCGGATCCTACGGGTTCGAGAACTATGTAGACATGACCTAGAACTGTTTCCGGTCAATAACCAATAGTGAAACCTGGATGTTCATATTGGCTCCTACAAATTCTACGAAGATCTTTATCGGTCAAACCGCATAACAACATACGCTGTTCCCTTTGTCATCGGTATGTTACTTGCCCGAGATTCGATCATCGGTATCCAATACCTAGTTCAATCTCGTTACCGGCAAGTCTCTTTACTCGTTCCGTAATACATCATCCCACAACTAACTCATTAGTTGCAATGTTTGCAAGGCTTAAGTGATGTGTATTACCGAGAGGGCCCAGAGATACCTCTCCGACAATCGGAGTGACAAAACCTAATCTCGAAATACGCCAACCCAACATGTACCTTCGGAGACACCTGTAGAGCACCTTTATAATCACCCAGTTACGTTGTGACGTTTGGTAGCACACAAAGTGTTCCTCTGGTAAACGGGAGTTGCATAATCTCATAGTCACAGGAACATGTATAAGTTATGAACAAAGCAGTAGCAACATACTAAACGATCGTGTGCTAAGCTAACGGAATGGGTCAAGTCAATCACATCATTCTCCTAATGATGTGATCCCATTGATCAAATGACAACTCTTTTGTCCATGGCTAGGAAACTTAACCATCTTTGATTCACGAGCTAGTCAAGTAGAGGCATACTAGTGCCACTATGTTTGTCTATGTATTCACACATGTATTATGTTTCCGGTTAATACAATTCTAGTATGAATAATAAACATTTATCATGAAATAAGAAAATAAATAATAACTTTATTATTGCCTCTAGGGCATATTTTCTTCAAGGGTTCCCACCCTAGGGGTGCGGCAGCCCTACATGGGACTTGGAGGGGGCGACCAAGAGGGGGAGAGAGGGGGCGCGCCCTAGGGTGGGCCTTTAGGCCCATCTGCGCCTAGGGTTTCCCCTCTCCCCTCCTAGCTGCGCCTTGGGCCTTGGTGGGAGGCGCACCAGCCCACTCTAGGGCTGGTCCCTTTCCACACTAGGCCCACGCAAGCATGCGGGGCTGGTGGCCCCTCCCTGTGGACCCCCGGAACCCTTCCGGTGGTCCCGGTACATTACCGGTGACCCCGGAAACACTTCCGGTGGCCAAAACCTCATTTCCTATATATTATTCTTTACCTCCGGACCATTCCGGAACTCTTCGTGACGTCCGGGATCTCATCCGGGACCCTGAACAACATTCGGTAACCACATACAAACTTCCTTTATAACCCTAGCGTCATCGAACCTTAAGTGTGTATACCCTACGGGTTCGGGAATCATGCAGACATGACCGAGACGTTCTCCGGTCAATAACCAACAGCAGGATCTGGATACCCATGTTGGCTCCCACATGTTCCACGATGATCTCATCGGATGAACCACGATGTCAAGGACTCAATCGATCCCGTATACAATTCCCTTTGTCTAGCGGTATTGTACTTGTCTGAGATTCGATCGTCGGTATACCGATACCTTGTTCAATCTCATTACCGGCAAGTCTCTTTACTTGTTCCGTAACACATCATCCCGCGATCAACTCTTTGATCACATTGTGCATATTATGATGATGTCCTACCGAGTGGGCCCAGAGATACCTCTTCATCACACGGAGTGACAAATCACAGTCTCGATTCGTGCCATCCCAACAAACACTTTCGGAGATACCTGTAGTGCATCTTTATAGCCACCCAGTTACGTTGTGACGTTTGGTACACCCAAAGCATTCCTACGGTATCCGGGAGTTGCACAATCTCATGGTCTAAGGAAATGATACTTGACATTAGAAAAACTTTAGCATACGAACTACGATCTTTGTGCTAGGCTTAGGATTGGATCTTGTCCATCACATCATTCTCCTAATGATATGATCCCGTTATCAATGACATCCAATGTCCATGGTCAGGAAACCGTAACCATCTATTGATCAATGAGCTAGTCAACTAGAGGCTTACTAGAGACATGGTATTGTCTATGTATCCACACATGTATCTGAGTTTCCTATCAATACAATTATAGCATGGATAATAAACGATTATCATGAACAAGGAAATATAATAATAACTAATTTATTATTGCCTCTAGGGCATATTTCCAACACGCCGGTGACCGGCGGCATCAAGAACAGCGAGGGGCGCCACCTCTGGTGGGGCGTCCCCGGCCGCACCCTCGACGGCGTGCTGACGCACCTCGAGCGCGGCAACAACCCCCCGTTGACGTACCCCCCGGCGAGGTCGACCACCCCGGCGCACCGCCGACGCGACGGGGAATGGGCGCCAAGGAGGTTCGGCTCCTCCTCCTCTTCTTCCTCATCACGTTCTTCCTCCCAGTCCTCCGGCACTCCATCGCTGCTCGGCGTCAAGGCCGAGCTCGCGGCGGAGACGCCGCTCGGCCGGTGTACACGCAGCGCCGGTATCGTCATCAGCGAGGGCGGCCGGCGCGCCTCCTCGTCGGCTCCTTCCCCGCGCTTCGTCAAGCCGAAGACGGAGCCGGGTCTCGCGCCGATGAAGACGGAGCCGGGGCTAGCGCCGGTGAAGACGGAGCCGGGGCTGCTGGTGCCGGTGAAGGCGGAGCACGGCGAGGTCGAGCTGGACGACGACGCGGCCCTTGAATGGGCGCGCCAAGACTCCCTGAAGATGGCGAGGGAGCGCCAGCGCGCCGCCGTACAGCGCTTCGCGCAGCGCCGCCGAGGCCGCGACGAAGGCGGCGTCGTCATCATCGACGATAGTGGCGACGACGACGACGACGTGCCGCCGCCGCCACCACCAGCCGGGGAGGGGTCCAGCAGGGGCGCCCGAGTCAAGTAGGAGAAGGCCGACGATGGCGGCGACGACGGCGACTTCTCGGCCTTCAGGAAGTTTTTTTTGACTAGTTTTTATATGTAATGGCATGTTTTAGCCCAAGTTTACGAATATTAAAGCCCAAGTTTGCCGAAAATTGACGTGTTTCAGCTCAAATTTGTCTTTTTTTTTCACGCATGGGGCCGGCTCTGGGGGCGGCGGCTAGGGGCCAACTCGCGAGGTCGAGAAAATGGACTCCATGGGAGCAGATAGCCATTAACTGTAGCAGGCCTATCTATCATTCGTAGTAGTACGAGGCAGACGTATTGCGTTGAAATTCGTAGTAGAACGAGGCAGACGTATTACGTTGAATTCAACGTTTCAGCACACAGAAAATCATTTCCGGTATCGGCCATAGGAGGTACCCTCCCCCTTATTTTCCTGCTTTCTTCCACGTGCAACGACGAACGCTCCTTGCCTTGCCCCGCGCGGCACGGTGCTTATTATAGTACCTAGCTAAAGGGTCACTGCGAAAGATACTCAAGAAAAATGGTATTCCTTGTCAAAATACGTCCTCCTCAGTGTAGTTTCCACAGCCCAAAGCTAGAAAACCAAGCCTGCAAGGCTCCAATCACCCATCAACAACGTCAGAAGAAGAACCTTGGTCTGCTAGCTCCTCCTTGCAAGTGTGACAAGGCGCCATGCTTTCTCAGTCTCTGCTCGCGCTTGGTTTGCTCCTCCTGCTGAGCCTGAGCCTCGACAGAGAGGTGGCTCTAGCGGCGGAAGACGGCGAGTTCGCCTACCAAGGCTTCGCCACGGCGAACCTTACGCTGGATGGCCTCGCCACCGTCATGCCCAACGGCCTCCTGCTGCTCACCGACACGGAGTCCGCGAACACGGGCCATGCCTTCCACCCCGCGCCACTCCAGTTCCTCGAAAGTTCCACCACGACGACGAACAGCACCACCATGGCGCGGTCCTTCTCCGTGACCTTCGTGTTTGCCATTTCGTCCAGGTACGATGGCCTGACCAGCTACGGGCTTGCGTTCGTGGTCGCTCCGACCTCGAACCTCTCGGCTGCGAACGGCAGGCGGTACATGGGCCTCCTCAACGCGACAAACGGCACGGCGAGCGACCGCATCCTGGCGGTCGAGCTCGACACCATCATGGACGTCGCGTTCCGCGACATCGACAGCAACCACGTCGGCATCGACGTCAACAGCCTCGTCTCACGGCAGGCCAAGCCGGCTGGGTACTACAGCAACGAGAACGGCGCCTTCCAAGATCTGAGGTTGAACAGCCGCAGGCCGATGCAGGTGTGGGTGGACTACGACGCCCAAGCCAGGCGAATCAATGTGACATTAGCACCTGTGCAGGTACCAAGGCCCAGGAATCCTCTGCTCTCCGAGGTTATTGATCTCTCCACGGTCATGGTGGACGAAATGTAAGTCGGCTTTTCTGCTTCTAGCGGTACTCCCGGTGACAATCACCACTCTGTCCTTGGATGGAGTTTCAGCTTCGACGGACCCGCCCCGACGCTTGACTTCTTCAAGCTTCCCGCCCTGCCATGGCTAGGTCCCAAGCCTCGGTCCAAGATCTTGAACATCGTGTTGCCACTGGCAGCGGTATCGCTTGTCATTGCCGTGCTAGCTGCCGCATTCTTCTTCTTGTGGCATCGGTGCCGATTTGCTGAGGTGAGAGAAGACTGGGAGGATGAGTTCGGCCCACATCGTTTTGCATACAAGGATTTATTTCATGCCACCGAGGGGTTTTCTAGTAGGAATTTACTTGGAGTAGGAGGATTTGGAAGAGTGTACAGAGGATTGCTTTCCGCGTCCAATTTGGAGGTTGCCGTCAAGAGGGTGTCACATGATTCGAAACAAGGACTAAGGGAGTTCATTGCGGAGGTGGTGAGCATTGGCCGTCTCCACCACCGGAATCTCGCCCGGTTACTAGGCTCCGTCGAAAGGGTGAACTTCTCTTGGTTTATGAGTACATGGAAAATGGTAGTCTTGACAAGTATTTGTATACTCAAAATAAGCCGGCTCTACATTGGTCCGAGAGGTATCGGATCATCAAAGGTGCTGCATCAAGCTTGTTGTATCTTCATGAGGAATGGGAGCAAATTGTCATCCATTGAGATATAAAGGCTAGCAATGTGCTCTTGGACAGTCAGATGAATGGACGGCTCGGTGATTTTGGTCTAGCAAGGTTATACGACCATGGCACAATTTCTAAAACAACACATGTGGTGGGCACTATGGGGTACCTTGCACCGGAACTTATACGCACCGGGAAGGCAACACCCTTAACCGATGTGTTTGCATTTGGTGTGTTTCTCCTTGAGGTCGCATGTGGTCGTAGGCCAATCAACAATAGCAAGGATATCACAAAGTTAGTGTTGGTCGATTGGGTGCTTGAACATCACCGCAACGGCTCAATTCTCGACGTGGTCGATCCACGTCTTATGGGGAATTTCAACACAGAGGAAGCCACCCTCCTGCTCAAATTAGGTTTGTTATGCTCCTACCCATCAGCCAATGCAAGACCTAGCATGCGAAAGCTCATGCAATACCTGGACCGCGACTAGTCAATTCCTGACCTGTTCGCCTACATGAGTTACAACAGGATAGCAATGATGCAGAATGAAGGGTTCGATTCATACATAATGTCGTACCCTTCATCGAATACGAATATCTGTGTCGTATCTGGTGAGTCTTCGGTGTCGATTCTTGAAGAGGGAAGGTGAATGCTTTTAGTTTACACCTCTTTTTTTGTTCTTCTCTCAATGTTCCTTAAGAACTTGTAATCCATATTGGATCTGAGTTTGTCTAAGTGAACTGGTTCTATCTCATACATGAATTTCAATAATCAGTAACACTTTTGGTAAGGAAATAGTGGTAACCGCCATTTGCCGAGACTCCGGAGTCCACTAATAGTCCCTGGTGAGGTGTAAGCTTAGTTATGGATTTGCTTAGCGATATCCTAAGAGCATCTCAACCAGATGATGAAAAATTGGTGTCGTGAAAACAATATAGGGCAGAAGAGAGAGAAAATTCATCACCGCCAAGGTTGTTGCTTTAACAGATGTGGTAAAAGTGATGCCCAAAATGTTTTGCCCTCCTCAGCCACCGTTCTTCACTCCAACATTGCATAAATAGTTCAAACAAAAACCTGTGATTACGGGGAATTTGGCTACGGTCTCCCCTAATCTCTCCGTTAAACCTCCCACTAGTAGAAAAAGCCCCATTCGTCTCGGTTGGTAAAGGTCTTTTGTCCCGGTTCTTAAACCGGGACTAAAGGGTCGTTAAATTCCTCATGTTTGTGCTCATCCCATGTACGTACACCGTTTTCATTCCACAGCTATAAAAGTTCTTCAACTAATGGCCTTAGGTACACATCAATGTCGTTGTCGGGTTGCTTAGGGCTGAGAACTGGCATCATAATAAACTTCCGCTTCATGCACATCCAAGGAGGAAGGTTATACATACATAGAGTCACGGGCCAGGTGCTGTGATTGCTGCTCTGCTCCCCGAAAGGATTAATGCCATCTACGCTTAAACCAAACCATACGTTCCTTGGGTCACCTGCAAACTCAGTCCAGTACCTTCTCTCGATTTTTCTCCACTGCGACCCGTCAGCGGGTGCTCTCAATTTCCCGTCTTTCTTACGGTCCTCACTGTGCCATCGCATCAACTTGGCATGCTCTTCGTTTTTGAACAGACATTTCAACCGTGGTATTATAGGAGCATACCATATCAACTTCGCAGGAACCCTCTTCCTGGGGGGCTCGCCGTCAACATCACCAGGGTCATCTCGTCTGATCTTATACCGCAATGCACCGCATACCGGGCATGTGTTCAGATCCTTGTATGCACCGCGGTAGAGGATGCAGTCATTAGGGCATGCATGTATCTTCTACACCTCCAATCCTAGAGGGCATACGACCTTCTTTGCTGCGTATGTACTGCCGGACAATTCGTTATCCTTTGGAAGCTTCTTCTTCAATATTATCAGTAGCTTCTCAAATCCTTTGTCAGGCACAGCATTCTCTGCCTTCCACTGCAGCAATTTCAGTACGGTACCGAGCTTTGTGTTGCCATCATCGCAATTGGGGTACAACCCTTTTTTGTGATCCTCTAACATGCGATCAAACTTCAGCTTCTCCTTTTGACTTTCACATTGCGTCCTTGCATCGACAATGACCTGGCGGAGATCATCATCATCGGGCACATCGTCTGGTTCCTCTTGATCTTCAGCAGCTTCCCCTGTTGCAGTATCATTGGGCACATCATCTGGTTCCTCTTGATCTTCAACAGCTTCCCCCGTTGCAGCATCACCGTATTCAGGGGGCACATAGTTGTCATCGTCCTCTTCTTCTTCCCCGTCTTTCATCATAACCCCTATTTTTCCATGCCTCGTCCAAACATTATAGTGTGGCATGAAACAATTATAAAGCAGGTGGGTGTGAAGGATTTTCCAGTCAGAGTAAGACTTCGTATTCCCATATTTAGGGCATGGACAACACATAAAACCATTCTGCTTCTTTGCCTCAGCCACTTCGAGAAAATCATGCACGCCCTTAATGTACTCGGAGGTGTGTCTGTCACCGTACATCCATTGCCGGTTCATCTGCGTGCATTATATATAATTAAGTGTGTCCAAAACCATTACAGAACATCATGAATAGATAATTAAGAGACCAAATTAATAGAAGTTCATCATCACATTAAAACCAAAGTACATACATAGTTCTCATCTAACAACATAAAGCTCTCCAGAGCATCTAAATTAATTAACCATACATTGAAATTATGTAAAACATTTCAATGCGAAAACAAATGCGATCATAATCGCAATCAAGGTAACAACTGATCCAACTGCATAATGATACCAAGCCTCGGTATGAATGGCATATTTTCTAATCTTTATAATCTTCAAGCGCATTGCATCCATCTTGATCTTGTGATCATCGACGACATCCGCAACATGCAACTCCAATATCATCTTCTTCTCCTCAATTTTTCTTATTTTCTCCTTCAAGAAATTGTTTTCTTCTTCAACTAAATTTAACCTCTCGACAATAGGGTCGGTTGGAATTTCCGGTTCAACAACCTCCTAGATAAATAATATCTATGTCACGTTGGTCGGCATAATTGTCATAAACAATAAATGAACCAATAGTTATGAAAAGATAATATATACCACATCCGAATCATAGACAGGAGGAGGGCCGACGGGGGCGGATACCAAAACCATCGCACTATATAATAACAAGCAATAAAATAGTAAGAAAATTAGACAAGTATCTATCTAAAGCAAGAATTTTTTTTCTTTCAGAAAGAAGATAAGAACAAGAGGCTCATCACGGTGGTGCCGGCGACGAGATCGGCGCGGGCGATCGACGACAGTGAAGACGGGGACGGGGCGTGACGGCCGCTAATATAAACCTAGACAAATCTCGGGAAAAATAGAGTTCGAAGGTCGTGCTTCGAGAGGAGAAAGCTTAACTAGTGTGGCTCGGGCATTTCATCGAACACCTCATGTGCATAGAAGGTGAGCTAGAGCACCACAAAGCCCTCCCCTCCCCGGCCAGAGAAAAACAGAGCAGTGGAGTGCTCTGCTCGGGCGAGGGGTATATATAGGCACCTCAATGGTCCCGGTTTGTGGCACGAACCGGGACTAAAGGGCAGCCTGTTGTCCCGGTTCAAGCCACCAACCGGGACCAATGGTGGTGGGCCAGGAACCAGGCCCATTGGTCCCGCTTCATCCCATCAACCGGGACCAAAAGGTCCATATGAACCGGGACCAATGGCCCACGTGGCCCGGCCGGCCCCCTGGGCTCACGAACCGGGTCCAATGCCCCCATGGGTCCCGGTTCTGGACTGAATCGGAACTAACGGGCTGACCCGGCCTCATCCAAAGCCCTCTTTTCTACTAGTGTCCCCTAATCCCCTCCTAAATTATGGGGAATTTATGCTGCCTAGGCATCAAGCTCTATGAAACAATCAATGATTTTGTGTATGGTTTGGACTGAAACGAGTTTACGGAGAATTCGTACTGACATATGGGGATGTAGCTATAAATTGTTGCAGTTTGGACCGAAATGTGTTTCAGGAGAATTAGCAACTTAGTAATCCAGCACGAAGTACATGCGCAACATGAACTGTATGTTGCGGTTTGGTTAAGTTTCAGTTGACTGAGGCCTACTCACACCCTTTAAGTATCCGTTTCTCCCCCAACTACAACTTCCACCTGACACGCGCGTCAGCCTATTGAGGTAGAAGACATTCATAGACGACAAGCTTGAGACTGTGGATTCCATGGAAGCAGATAGCCATTGAACTACCGCGGGCCTATCATCCATAGTAGTACGAGGCAGACGTATTACGTTGAATTCAACGTTTCAGAACACTGAAAATCATTTTTAGCATCGGCCGTCGCTGTGTCCATGAGGTACCCTCCCCCTTACTTTCCTGCTTCCTTCCACGTGCAACGACTAACGCTCACTACCTTGCCCCACGCGGCATGGTACTTAATTACCCAGCTAAGGCCATGTACAATGGTGCTATCTTAGGAGTGCCACGTAGGATAAATAATGAGGTGGAGGAGAGAGAACTCGTAAGAAAAGGCTTATCTTCTCTTATTTAAGAGAAGACAAGAGATGATCTCTTATCACAATATGTCTCACCATATTTTTAGGAATGACTAGTTATTAAAGATAAGGCTAAGAGATGGCTCATTGTAGACTTTTTTTTATCAACTCTAAATTACATGCAAGACTTAAAATAAAACTATCTTATCAACCATTGTACATGCCTTATCGAGTCACACTGCGAAAGATACTAAAGTAGTACTCTCCGTGTAGTACTATTCCTTGTCAACACACGTCCTTCTCCGTGTAGTTTCCACAGCCCGGCGTCTCCTCTTCACCGTCAAAGCAATCACCCATCCACAACGTCAAAAGGAGAGGCTTGGTCTGCTCCTTGCAAGTGTGACGAGGCGCCATGCTTTCTGAGTCTGTGCTTGCGCTTGGTCTGCTCCTCCTGCTGAGCCTGAGCCTCGACGGAGAGGTGGCTCTGGCGGCGGAAGACGGCGAGTTCGCCTACCAAGGCTTCGCCACGACGAACGACCTCCAACCTCTCAATGGCGAACGGCCACCAATACCTGGGCCTCCTCAACGCGACAAACGGCACGGCGAGCGACCCCATCTTGGCGGTCGAGCTCGACACCATCCTGGACGCCAAGTTTCACGACATCGACAGCAACCACGTGGGCATCGACGTAAACAGCCACATCTCACGGCAGGACAAGCCGGCTGGGTACTACCGTGACGAGGACGGCGCCTTTCAAGATCTGAGGCTGAACGGCCGCAGGCCGATGCAGGTGTGGGTTGACTACGACGCCATGGCCAGGCGACTCGACGTGACATTAGCACCGGTGCGGGTACTAAAGCCCAAGAATCCTTTGCTCTCCCAAGTCATTGATCTCTCCATGGTCATGGCGGGCAAGATGTACGCCGGCTTCTCGTCTTCGTCAGGTATCGACTCCAGGCGCCACTATGTCCTTGGATGGAGCTTCAGCTTGGACGGCCTGCCCCGACTCTCGACTTCTCCAAACTGTCAGGATTAATCTTGTCACTTGTGTCTGCATGTTTACTTTCCTTATTCATGTAGCATAGATTAGGGAGTAGCTAGTCAGCGGAGCTTCAATGAAGATGTGTGGAGAAGGCGAGATGCCAGACGGCCGTGAAATACCGCGAGTCCGGCGAGATGCCGATGGCGGCGTGACACCGCGGTGCCGCGCGAGGCGGCAAGGTCGTGTGATACGGCACACACGTAGATGGCTGAAGCAAGACTGGCCGGCTGGACGATGAGTTAGTTTGCATGAATGGAGTCGTCGTTAGCTGCATGTATAGGTTGGTTAGTGGGCTAGCTAAAAGGTCGGTCATGTAGCCGTGCATGCGTTGAGTCTGTTTGTGCATGACCGGGTGTAGGTTAGTTAGCAGGTGATGCATATCCTGGAGAGATTCTAGGAGGAGATGGTGTTATGCCGACGTGTGTAGGATAGTGGCCGAGTGTGTCGGTCAGCCTAGTGTGTGCGTGCATGAGTTAGTGGTTGGGTGTGAAGTCATTTGTACTGCCTATTTAAGTTCAACAAAATGAATGAGAAGGGAGGCCGTGAGGGCTGAAGGAAACCATGTAGCGCATGTGATTGTCACCGGGAGAGATAAGGCAAAGCTAATTTTCTCCCTGGTGAATGTGTGCGTGCGTGTGTGTTTTCTGCCCGGGTGTGTGTTCTTGTGTTCTTGAGAGAAGAAGAGAAAAACAAAAGTGAGAGTTGTGAGAGGAGAGGAAGAAGAAGAAGCGGGGCTGCAAGGAGAGGCGGCGCCAACACAAACTCCCTGCTCTGCCACGTGTGGGTCCCAAGCCTCGGTCTAAGATCTTGAACGCCCTGCTGCCACTGGCTTCGTCATTGCCTGTCATCGTAGTGCTAGGTGTTGTCTTCTTCATTTTGTGGTATCGACGTCGATTTGCCGAGGTGGGAGAAGATTGGGAGGATGAGTTCGGCCCACATCGTTTCCGATACAAGGATTTGTTTCATGCCACCGAAGGGTTTTCGAGTAGGAATTTACTTGGTGTAGGAGGATTTGGAAGAGTATGCAGAGGATTGCTTTCTCCGTCCAATCTGGAGGTTGCAGTGAAGAGGGTGTCACATGATTCTAAACAAGGAATAAGGGAGTTCATTGCAGAGGTGGTGAGCATTGGCCGTCTCCACCACCGAAATCTCGCACGGTTACTAGGCTACTGCCGTCGAAAGGGTGAACTTCTCTTAGTTTATGAGTACATGGAAAATGGTAGTCTTGTCAAGTACTTGTACGATAAAAATAAGCCAACTCTACACTGGCCTCAGAGATATAAGATCATCAAAGATGTTGCATCAAGTTTGTTGCACTGGTGGAAAAAGGGCCTTTGGTCGCGGTTCGCAACTGCCATTAGTCGCGGTTGCGCAACCGCGACCAAATAGGCGCGACTAAAGGCCCCCACCTTTAGTCGCGGTTGCTTAAGAACCGCGACTAAAGGCCCGTCCACGTGGGCGCCAGGCGGCCGTCGGGGTGGAGGACCTTTAGTCGCGGTTCTTCTGGCCAACCGCGACTAAAGGCCGCCGCAGGTTTAGGGTTTTAGCCCCCCCCCCCCTAAACCTGTTTTCTGTTTAATTTGTATTGTTTTATTTCTTTTGTGCTTTATTTTAATTTTGAAGGAGTTTCACATATTCTACGGTACTACATACATGGAATGTACAATTTCAAACAAATTTGAAATTAGAACCAAAAAGAATTCAAGAGGAATATACAATATATATTCAATATCATCGGATGACCATATACAATTTTGAACAAGTTTCCATACATAATTTAATGCATATAAAGTTCTACGTCCTCGTAATGGTGTTCTCCTTTAGGATGGAGGACTTCCCTCCTGAACCATCCAGCTAGTTCCTCTTGAAGTGGTCGGAAGCGAGCTTCTGGACTAAGCATCATCGGAGGTTATTCCTCTGAGCATTGGTATCACTCGGAACCCGCTCAGAGGTGTATCTCCGGATCATCTCACAGACATAGTATGCACATAGATTGGTCCCCGCTGGCTGAATATCCTCACCATTCTTAGCCTTTGACCTTTTGAATTCTAGCTCTTTTTTGAATTCACCGACCTTTGTATCTACGAACCGTCTCCAAACCCTACGAGGCAAAGAAAATTAAATGAACAAGAGAGTTATTAGTTACTTGATATTAGGAAATGAACGAAATAGGCCGATCGATATAGAGCGCAAATGAATGAAAATAATTACTTCTGCAGCATTCTTCTCATGTCGCCCCAAAGCTTTGGATCCTTATTCAGAGAGTCGTGGACGAGACATTCTGAGGTGTCAACTTTAATTACTAGCAGAATCCAGTGGAACCTGCGGACACGATACATGCACAGTACGTCATGCATAACTCATCGATTAGCCGGCCACATACCATGCATGGAGTAAAAAAAGAGAATGTGCTCAAGACAGAAACACTCACCCAAAATGGTAAGGAAATAGAATATCACTTTTGAGTTCCTGCTTTGTAAGAAACTGCCACAGGTCTGCCTCCATGTCGGCGGGGTGATGCTCCAACACATATCCATTAACGATGTGTGGGTCAATGAACCCAACATCATGGATGTTCCTTACTCTGCATTCCTTAATCTTCATTCTGCATGTATAATAGCGGACACAACAATATAGTTAGGACATATATATAGTGCAGGCAATATGAACGAGATGGGGTAGAAATAAATCACTTACAGAACGTAGCAACTGATGATAGATTTGTCGAGCTCGCGCAGATTGAAAAGCTGGAACAATTCACTCAGATGAATTTGTACATAGTAATGTTTGAAGTGATGCTCATATCTAACTTCCGCATAAATATATTCTTTGGCGTTTTTATTTTTTATGTAACCCTTGTACCATTTCAGCAGACCTTTTATTTGTGGAGGTAGATCCTCTTCCTGCGCAGGCTCGACGAGAGGCCCATTCTTCACATATGTAATTACTACCTCCTTCACTGGCGCCTCATCAAGGCCTAACAGTTCACGAAGAGTAATACCTAAGTTGGCCGCTTGTTCTCTGGCACTCGTTACAGTTAATCCATGTGCTGCCGCAGCTGCTATGATATCGGGGTCATCCGGACCGGCGGCTTTCACTATAAGCGGGGCAATCGATTGTTTACTTTGTTCCCCGAGCTGGGCAACTCGTTTCCCGCTTTTTTTACTTTCTAATTCCGTTTTCTCGGCCTCCTCCACTCCCACGATGTTTCTTTTGCCTGAAAGAACAATGTGGCGCTTTGGATCATCGCATGATGTACTGATCGTTTTCTTATCTTTTCGTTTCCTCGGTTTGCTACTCATGTCCTTCACATAGAAAACCTGAGCGACATCTTTCGCTAGGACGAATGGTTCGTCAAGGTAACCAAGATTGTTGAAATCCACCATTGTCATTCCGTATTGCTGGTCCACCTTTACCCCACCTCCTGTTAGCTTGAACCATTTGCACCGGAACAAAGGGACCTTAAAGGAGGGTCCATAGTCAAGTTCCCATATCTCCTCTATGTAACCATAATATGTGACCTTTTGCCCATTCTCGGTTGCTGCATCAAAGCGGACACCACTGTTTTGGTTGGTGCTCTTTTTATCTTGGGCGATCGTGTAAAATGTATTCCCATTTATCTCGTACCCTTGGAAAGTCGTTATAGTCGAAGATGGTGTCTTGGCCAACATGTACAGCTGATCTACAACATCATTGTCATTCATTAAATGTTTTCTCAACCAACTGCCGAAAGTCTCCATGTGGGCCTTCCTAATCCAGGATTCAGGCTTCCTCGGGTTGTCCGAGCGTAAAATATTCTTGTGTTTCTCAAAGTACGGAGCCACCAAGCTGGAATTGGTCAGTACAGTATGGTGTGCTTCAGTCAGAGAATGGCCGTCCATAAATATCGTTGATTTCCTTCCGATCGTGCCTTTTCCACTTAGTCTCCCCTCGTGCCGCGATCGAGGAAGACCAATCGGCTTAAGGTCAGGAACAAAGTCAACACAAAACTCAATTACCTCCTCATTTCCATAGCCCTTGGCGATGCTTCCTTCTGGCCTAGCACGGTTACGAACATATTTCTTTAATACTCCCATGAACCTCTCGAAGGGGAACATATTGTGTAGAAATACAGGACCGAGAATGAAAATCTCTTCGACTAGGTGAACCAAGAGGTGCGTCATAATATTGAAGAAGGATGGCGGGAACACCAACTCGAAACTGACAAGACATTGGATCACATCGTTCTGTAACCGTGGTAGATCTTCTGGATTGATTACCTTCTGAGAGATTGCATTGAGGAATGCACATAGCTTCACAATGGCTACTCGAACATTTTCCGGCAGGAGCCCCCTCAAAGCAATCAGAAGCAATTGTGTCATAATCACGTGGCAGTCGTGAGACTTCAGGTTTTGAAACTTTTTCTCCGCCATGTTTATTATTCCCTTTATATTGGACGAGAATCCAGACGGGACCTTCATACTGCTCAGGCATTCAAAAAAGATGACCTTCTCTTCTTTGGTCAGAGCGTAGCTGGCACGACCTTGAAACCATTCCGGATGCCGGTCATCAGGGTCTTTCAAACGTTGCTGGTCCTGCCGTGCTTCCTTTGTATCATTTGTCTTCCCATACACGCCCAAGAAGCTTAGGAGGTTCACGCAAATATTCTTCGTAACGTGCATCACGTCGATTGCAGAGCGGACTTCTAGGACTTTCCAATATTCTAGCTCCCAGAATATAGATTTCTTCTTCCACATGGCTGCGTGCCCGTCAGCTCCCTTCGGAACTGATTGTCCGCCAGGACCCTTTCCAAAGATGACTTTCAAATCCTTGACCATATCAAATACCTCAGCACCAGTGCGTTCCGCAGGCTTCGGCCGGTGATCTGCCTTGCCGTTGTAATGCTTGCCTTTCTTTCTTACTGGATGAATTTTTGGAAGAAATCGACGATGCCCAAGGTACACGTTCTTCTTACAATTTGGCAAATGTACACTTTCAGTCTCATGTAAGCAGTGCGTGCATGCATTGTATCCCTTATTTGACAGTCCCGAAAGGTTACTAAGAGCAGGCCAATCGTTGATGGTTACGAAAAGCAACGCTCGTAGGTTAAATTCCTCTTTTTTGTGCTCATCCCACACACGGACACCAGGTCTGCCCCACAGCTGTAAAAGTTCATCAACTAATGGCCTTAGGTACACATCGATGTCGTTGCCGGGTTGCTTCGGACCTTGGATGAGCACTGGCATCATAATGAACTTCCGCTTCATGCACAACCAAGGAGGAAGGTTGTAGATGCATAGAGTCACGGGCCAGGTGCTATGGCTGGAGCTCTGCTCGCCAAAAGGATTCATGCCATCTGTACTTAGACCAAATCCTATGTTCCTTGCGTCAGCTGCAAAATCTTTGAACTCTCTGTCGATCTTTCTCCATTGCGTTCCATCTGCGGTGTGTCTCAACTCCTAGTCCGACTTACGGTCCTCTTTGTGCCATCGCAACAACTTGGCATGCTCTTTGTTCCTGAACAGACGTTTCAACCGTGGTATTATAGGAGCATACCACATCACCTTGGCGGGAACCCTCTTCCTGGGTTTCTCGCCCTCAACATCGTCACCAGGGTCATCGCCTCTGATCTTATAACGCAATGCAGTGCATACCGGGCATTCATTCAAATTCTCGTATTCACCGCGGTAGAGGATGCAGTCGTTGATGCATGCATGTATCTTCAGAACCTCTAAACCTAGAGGGCAAACAACCTTCTTTGCTTCGTACGTACTGGCGGGCAACTCGTTATTCTTTGGAAACATATTCTTCAACATTTTCAGCAAGTTTTCAAATGCCGAGTCAGCTACACCTGCCTGTGCCTTCCATTTCAGCAAATCCAGTGTGCAGCCCAGCTTTTTCAGACCATCATCGCATCCGGGGTACAACGACTTTCTGTGATCCTCTAACATGCGATCCAAATTCTCCCTCTCCTTTTCAGTTTCGCAGCGTCTCCGTGCATCAGCAATGGTCCGACCAAGATCATCAACGGTCTCATCACGTGCCTCTTCTTCACCTTCACCTTCACCTTCACCTTCACCTTCCCCTTCACCTTCCCCTTCACCTTCCCCTTCACCTTCAGCATCCTCCATGAAAGTATCACCGAAATGAGCAAGATAGCTTTCATCGATGAAATCATCCCCTTCTTCATCTTCTTCCATTATAACCCCTCTTTCTCCATGCTTGGTCCAACAATTATAGCTTGGCATGAAACCGTGCCGAAGCAGGTGCAGGTGAACTTCTCTTGAGGAAGAGTAACCCTTCTGATTCTTACAGTCAACACATGGACAGATAACAATACCCTTCTGCTTGTTCGCATTAGCCACTACGAGGAAATCTTTCAAACCCGTAGTGAACTCGCGGGAGAGTCGGTTACCGTACATCCATTGCCGATTCATCTGCATTATTATAATATAAAATATATAATTAACCATCATGCATTTGTTAAACTAACTAGCTATAAACAATAGAAATTAAACAATGAACAACACACATGCATATTTTATCAATGACACACATGCATGAAAGGTTCAAGTTGCTAACCGCGATCGAGGAGGAACCTCAAGTGTGGCTCCAACACTTCATATCATGTTTGTTTCACGCTGTTGGGGCATTTCATCAAACACCTTGTGTGCATAAGAGGAACCAAAAGCAAACCTACACCCCCTTGTGAAGAGAAGTGGCACCAAATGGCTAAGTGAGTGCGCTGAACTGGTATATATAGGGGAGGAGCTTTAGTCGCGGTTGGCCTGGCCAACCGCGACTAAAGGCCTTTGGGCACCTTTAGTCGCGGTTGGCCTGGCCAACCGCGACTAAAGCCCCTCACGTGCACCAGCTGGCCACCGAGCGCCCTGGGCCCAGGCATTTGGTCGCGGTTCGTCTGCCAAACCGCGACTAAAGACTTCATTAGTCGCGGTTCCTACAGTTTCGTGACTAATGGGGCTGGACGGAAGCCTCTTTTTCTACCAGTGTTGTATCTTCATGAGGAGTGGGAACAAATCGTCATCCATCGAGATATAAAGGCGAGCAATGTGCTCTTGGATGGTCAGATGAATGGACGGCTGGATGATTTTGGTCTAGCAAGGTTATACGACCATGGCACGGTTGCTAAAACAACCCATGTGGTAGGCACCATGGGATACCTTGCACCGGAACTTATACGCACCGGGAAGGCAACACCCTCGACCGATGTGTTCGCATTTGGTGTGTTTCTCCTAGAGGTTGCATGTGGGTGTAGACCAATCAGTTGCAGGAAGGACAACACACAAACATTGTTGATTGAATCGGTGCTTGAACATCGCCGCAATGGATCAATTATCGATGTGGTAGATCCACGGCTCTGGGCAATTTCAACATAGAGGAAGCCACCTTCGTGCTCAACTTAGGATTATTGTGCTCCTACCCATCACCAAGTGCAAGGCCTAGAACGTGAAAGGTCGTGCAATACCTGGACCGTGGCCAGTCAATTTCTGATCTATCTCCAACCTATGTGAGGTACAACATGATAGCGATGATGCATAACGAAGGGTTCGATTCGTACAAAATGGCGTGCACTCTATCGAATACTAGCATTTGCTCTATATCTGGTGAGTCTTCAGTGACCGTTCTACAAGAGGGGAGATGAATGCTTGCAATTGAATCTTCTCATTTTATTCTCCTTTAGCTATTTCTTCAAGCCATGACATGAGTTTCCCTTTTAATATCATGTGATCCAAGTATGCTGGTGTAAGCTCTTTTACTTAGGCTGGTCATAGTGGGGAGTAACTTAGACTAGTGTAGTCTAAGTTACTATCTTCATAATGCAAAGTAACATAATAGTAGTGTCATAGATGGCTTCATTTATTAGCTTGTAGACTCATCATATCTTGGGAAGCGCTATGTTACAGTAACATATTATGTTACCACCTCACATTAAATACTTGCCACATAAGCAAAAATTTCTTGGAGTGCGCTATGTTACTAGCTAAGTTACTCCCACTATGACTAGCCTTATGTATGTATGAAACCATGTTTTCATAGTGAAATAATTATGTCTGAGCATCAATTTTAGTAACCAGTAACACTATGGATGTAAAGTACTCCCTCCATCACAGTTTAGAAGGCACAGTTAAATTTGCGTGCGTTTCCACAATAGACAAGGTTTAGGGCGCATTGCATTTATTTCTAGTAACTAATTAGTACTCTGAGATACTATTTCTATATGCATGCGTAGTGTGAATGCTATTTTTAGCCCACGTCACAACCAATAGATAACCACCTAGGTCCCAGAGAATTTCCAAGTGCGTCTTCTAAACCGTGATGGAGTAGTTAATTGTACTCCCTCCATTTCATATTAATTGTTGCCGATTTGATACAACTTTATACTAAATCAATGACACTTAAAATGGATCGAAGGGAGTATCAATCTCTGGTGCTAGTGCTTTGTTGCTACTAGACCTGCACATTTCCATAGTGGGCCAAAGAGGCCCCTCAGTGCACGACTACATGACACGTTAATTGGCACCTTGGTTCAGGACAGAGCATCAGCTGTCCGCACAGAATACATCCAAGGGAGCACGCGGCAGTACATAGGGTGAGGGTACATGGTGGCATGGCTGTAGGTCTGGACAGGAAGGTCGGGGTCGAGGCTTGGTTGGGTTCGACTCGGGTCGAAGGTCCAACAAGCCAAGTCCAAACCTTCGGTCAAGCTCGTGAAGCTCGACAAGCCGGCTAGAGACTCGATGAACAAAAAATCCACACGGCCTTTGCTAAAAAAATAGCAATATACTTTCTTCGTTCACTATTATCAGATGTTCTAACTTTTTTCTAATTCGGATGCATGTAGACGCAATTTTGTGTGTATGTTCACTCATTTTGGTCCGTATGTAGTCCATATTAAAATATCGAAAATATCTTATACTATTTGTGAAGAGTATTAATTAAGACCAATAGTTCACAATTATATAACATGATATAGACATTGCACCCACTCATAACATAGTCTATCAAGTCGACATAAAGTCCCAGCAAAAGTAGTAAGACTACTCGATGCATTAATGCCCGTCAATTGAACAGGTCTAAATGTGGACAAATTTGAACATGTGAGAGGACCCACTAGGTCCAGCTGAAAGAAATATGCCCTAGAGGCAATAATAAAGTTGTTATTTTATTTTCTTATATCATGATAAATGTTTATTATTCATGTTAGAATTGTATTATCCGAAAACTTAGTACATGTGTGAATATATAGACAAACAGAGTGTCACTAGTATGCCTATACTTGACTAGCTCATTGAATCAAAGATGGTTAGGTTTCCTAACCATAGACATGAGTTTTCATTTGATTAACGGGATCACATCATTAGAGAATGATGTGATTGACTTGACCCATTCCGTTAGCTTAGCATTTGATCGTTTAGTATATTGATATTGCTTTCTTCATAACTTATACATGTTCCTATAACTATGAGATTATGCAACTCCCAAATACCGGAGGAACACTTTGTGTGCTACAAAGCGTCACAACGTAACTGGGTGATTATAAAGGTGCTCTACAGGTGTCTCCGATGGTACTTGTTGAGTTGGCATAGATCGAGATTAGGATTTGTCACTCCGATTGTCAGAGAGATATCTCTGGGCCCTCTCGGTAATGCACATCACTATAAGCCTTGCAAGTAATGTAACTAATGAATTAGTTGCGGGATGATGCATTACGGTACGAGTAAAGAGACTTGCCAATAACGAGATTGAACTAGGTATTGAGATACCGATGATCAAATCTCGGGCAATTCACATACCGATGACAAAGGGAACAACGTATGTTGTTATGCGGTTTGACCGATAAAGATCTTCGTAGAATATGTGGGAGCCAATATGAGCATCCAGGTTCCGCTATTGGTTATTGACCGAAGACGTGTCTCGGTCATGTCTACATAGTTCTCAAACCCGTAGGGTCCGCACGCTTAACGTTCGGTGACGATCGGTAATATGAGTTTATGTGTTTTGATGTACCGAAGGTAGTTTGGTGTCCCGGATATGATCACGGACATGACGAGGAGTCTCGAAATGGTCGAGACATAAAGATCGATATATTGGATGACTATGTTTGGACTTCGGAAGAGTTCCGAGTGACTTTGGACAAATACCGGAGTACCGGGGGGTTACCGGAACCCCCCGGGGAGTGTAATGAGCCTCATGGGCCTTAGTGGAGAGAGGAAGGGGCGACCAGGGCAGGCCGCGCGCCCCCTCCCCATCTAGTCTGAATTGGACAAGGAAGGGGGGCGGCGCCCCCCCTTTTTCCTTCCCCCTCTCCCCTCCTTCCTTCCCTCTTACTCCTACTCTTGGAAGGGGTGGAATCCTACTCCCGGTGGGAGTACGACTCCCCTTGGGGCGCGCCTAGGAGGCCGGCCTCCTTATATACGGGGGAGGGGGGCACCCCATAGACACACAAGTTGATCATTGATCACTTAGCCGTGTGCGGTGCCCCTCTCCACCATTATCCACCTCGGTCATATCGTCGTAGTGCTTAGGCGAATCCCTGCGCCGGTAGCTTCATGATCACCATCATCACGCCATCGTGCTGACGAAACTATCCCTCGAAGCTCTACTGGATCGTGAGTTCGTGGGATGTCGCCGAGCTGAACGTGTGCAGATCACGAAGGTGCCATACGTTCGGTACTAGGATCGGTCGATCGTGAAGACGTACGACTATATCAACCGCGTTGCCATAACGCTTCCGCTTACAGTCTACAAGGGTACGTGGACGACACTCTCCCCTCTCGTTGCTATGCATCACCATGATCTTGCGTGTGCGTAGGATTTTTTTTGAAATTACTATGTTACCCAACAGTGGCATCCGAGCCAAGTTTATGCGTAGATGTTATATGCACGAGTAGAACACAAGTGAGTTGTGGGAGATAATAGTCATACTGCTTACCAGCATGTAATACTTTGATTCGGCGGTATTGTTGGATGAAGCGGCCCGGACCGACATTATGCTTTATCTTACGCAAGACTGGTTCTACCTACATGCTTCACACACAGGTGGCTGGCGGGTGTCAGTTTCTCCAACTTTAGTTGAATCGAATGTGGCTACGCCCGGTCCTTGTGAAGGTTAAAACAACACATACTTGACGAAAAATCATTGTGGTTTTGATGCGTAGGTAAGAACGGTTCTTGCTCAGCCCATAGCAGCCACGTAATACTTGCAACAACAAAGTAGAGGACGTCTAACTTGTTTTTGCAGGGCTTGTTGTGATGTGATATGGTCAAGACATGATGAGATATAAGTTGTTGTATGAGATGATCATGTTTTGTCGAAGTTATCAGCAATTGGCAGGAGCCATATGGTTGTCGCTGTTGGGGAACATAGTAATTTCAAAAAAATCCGACGCACACGCAAGATCATGGTGATGCATAGAAATGAGAGGGAAGAGTTTTGTCTACGTACCCTCGTAGACCGTAAGCAGAAGCGTTATGACAATGCGGTTGATGTAGTCGTACGTCTTCACGATCGACCCATCCTAGTACCGAACGTACGGCACCTCCATGATCTGCACACGTTCAGCTCAGCGACGTCCCACAAACTCATGATCCAGTAGAGCTTCGACGGATAGCTTCATCAGCACGACGGCATGATGACGGTGATGATGAAGCTACCGGCGCAGGGCTTCGCCTAAGCACTACGATGATATGACCGAGGTGGGTTATGGTGGAGGGGGGCACCGCACACGGCTAAAAGATCAATGATCAACTTGTATCCATGGGGTGCCCCCCTCCCCCGTATATAAAGGAGTGGAGGAGGGGAGGGGCCGACCCTCTCTATGGCGCGCCCTAGGGGAGTCCTACTCCCACCGGGAGTAGGATTCCCCCCTTTCCTTAGTAGGAGTAGGAGAGGAAGGGAAGGAGGAGTAGGAGAGAAGGAAAGCCCCCCCCCCAAACCCTTTCCAATTCGGCCTCCTGCCCAAGGGGGGCGCACCAACCCCTTGTGGGCTGGTGTGCTTCCTTCTTATTGCCCATAAGGCCCATAACTTCTCCTGGGGGGTTCCGATAACCTCCCGGTACTCCAGAAAAATGTCCAAATTAAACCACTCAGAACCCTTCCGATATCCAAACATAGTCATCCAATATATCGATCTTTATGTCTCGACCATTTCGAGACTCCTCTTCATGTCCGTGATCATATCCGGGACTCTGAACTACCTTCGGTACATCAAAACACATAAACTCATAATACCGATCATCACCGAACGTTAAGCATGCGGACCCTACGAGTTCAAGAACTATGTAGACATGACCGAGAATCATGTCCGATCAATAACCAATAGCGGAACATGGATGCTCATATTGGTTCCTACATATTCTACGAAGATCTTTCTGGGTCAAACCGCATAACAACATAAGTTGTTCCCTTTGTCATCGGTATGTTACTTGCCCGGGATTCGATCGTCGGTATCTCAATAGCTAGTTCAATCTCGTTACCGGCAAGTCTCTTTACTCGTTCCGTAATGCATCATCCCACAACTAACTCATTAATCACATTGCTTGCAAGGCTTATAGTGATGTGCATTACCGAGAGGACCCAGAGATACCTCTCCGACAATCGGAGTGACAAATCCTAATCTCGATCTATGCCAACTCAACAAGTACCATCGGAGACACCTGTAGAGCACCTTTATAATCACTCAGTTACGTTGTGACGTTTGGTAGCACACAAAGTGTTCCTCCGGTATTAGGGAGTTGCATAATCGCATAGTCATAGGAACATGTATAAGTCATAAGAAAGCAATAGCAACATACTAAACGATCAAGTGCTAAGCTAACGGAATGGATCAAGTCAATCACATCATTCTCTAATGATGTGATCCCGTTAATCAAATGACAACTCATGTCCATGGCTAGGAAACTTAACCATCTTTGATTCAACGAGCTAGTAAAGTAGAGGCATACTAGTGACACTCTGTTTGTCTATGTATTCACACATGTACTAAGTTTTCGGTTAATACAATTCTAGCATGAATAATAAACATTTATCATGATATAAGGAAATATAAATAACAACTTTATTATTGCCTCTAGGGCATATTTCCTTCAGTCTCCCACTTGCACTAGAGTCAATAATCTAGATCACATCACCATGTGAATAACACCAATAGTTCACATCACCATGTGATTAACACCAATAGTTCACATGACCATGTGATTAACACCCAAAGTTCACATCACCATGTGACCAATACCCGAAGGGTTTACTAGAGTCAATAATCTAGTTCACATTGCTATGTGATTAACACCTAAAGATTACTTAGGTGTGATCATGTTTTTCTTGTGCGAGAAGTATAGTCAACGGGTCTGCCATATTCAAATCTGTAAGTATTTTGCAAATTTCTATGTCTACAATGCTCTGCATGGAGCTACTCTAGCTAATTGCTCCCACTTTCAATATGTATCCAGATTGAGACGCAGAGTCATCTGGATCAGTGTCAAAGCTTGCATCGAGGTAACTCTTTGTGACGAACTCTTTATCACCTCCATAACCGAGAAATATTTCCTTAGTCCTCTAAGGATAATTTTGATCAATGTCCAGTGATCTACTCCTAGATCACTATTGTACTCCCTTGCCAAACTCAGGGCAGGGTATATAATAGGTCTGGTCTATTGCATGGCGTACTTTATAGAACCTATGACTGAGGCATAGGGAATGACTTTCATTCTCTTTCTATTTTCTGCCGTGGTCGGGATTCGAGTCTTACTCAATTTCACACCTTTGCAACACAGGCAAGAACTCTTTCTTTGACTGTTACATTTTGAACCACTTCAAAATCTTGTCAAGGTATGTACTCATTGAAAATCTTATCAAGCGTCTTGATCTATCTCAATAGATCTTGATGCTCAATGTGTAAGTAGCTTTACTGAAGTCTTTCTTTTGAAGAACTCCTTTCAAACACTCCTTTATGCTTTCTGGAAAATTCTACATCATTTCTGATCAACAATATGTCACTCACATATACTTATCAGAAAGGTTGTAGTGCTCCCACTCACTTTCTTGTAAATACAGGCTTCACCGCAAGTCCGTATAAAACTATATGCTTTGATAAACTTATCAAAGCGTATATTCCAACTCTGAGATGCTTGCACCAGTCCATAGATGGATCACTAGAGCTTGCACATTTTGTTAGAACCTTTAGGATTGACAAAACCTTCTTGTTGCATCATATACAACTTATTCTTTAAGAAATCCATTAAGGAATGAAGCTTTGACATCCATTTGCTAGATTTCATAAAATGTGGCAATTTGCTAACATGATTCGGACAGACTTAAGCATCGCTACGAGTGAGAAAAAATCATCGTAGTCAACACCTTGAACTTTGTCAAAAACCTTTTTCGACAAGTCTAGATTTGTAGATAGTAACACTACTATCAGCGTTCGTATTCCTCTTGAAGAACCATTTATTTTTTGTACGGCTTGCCGAACATCAGGCAAGTCAATCAAAATTTACACTTTGTTCTCATACATGGATCCCATCTCAGATTTCATGGCCTCAAGCCATTTCGCGGAATCTGGGCTCATCATCGCTTCCTCATAGTTCGTAGGTTCGTCATGGTCAAGTAACATGAACTCTAGAATAGGATTACCATACCACTATGGTGCGGAACATACTCTGGTTGACCTATGAGGTTCGGTAGTAACTTGATCTGAAGCTTCATGATCATCATCGTTAACTTCCTCACTAATTTGTGTAAGCATCACTGGAACTAATTTCTGTGATGAACTACTATCCAATTCAGGAGAAGGTACAATTACCTCATCAAGTTCTACTTTCCTCCCACTCACTTCTTTTGAGAGAAACTCCTTCTCTAGAAAGGATCCATTCTTAGCAACGAATATCTTGCCTTCGAATCTGTGATAAAAGGTGTACCCAACTGTCTCCTTTGGGTATCCTATGAAGACACATTTCTCCGATTTGGGTTTGAGCTTATCAGGATGAAACTTTTTCACATAAGCATCATAACCCCAAACTTTAAGAAACGACAACTTTCTCTCCATTGTTCCGGAGAACGGAGTCTTAGTCATCTTGCCCATGAGGCATGGTTGCAAGCACCGACCGATTCATAATTAAGTGATTCCAAAAACCCATCAACATGGATTTTCTTCATGCGCTTTACACCAATATGACCTAAACGGCAGTGCCACAAATAAGTTGCACTATCATTATTAACTTTGCATATTTTGGCTTCAATATTATGAATATGTGTATCACTACGATCGAGATTCAATAAACCATTCACCTTGGGTGTATGACCATTGAAGGTTTTATTCATGTAAATAGAACAACAACTATTCTCTGACTTTAAATGAATAACCTTATTGCAATAAACATGATCAAATCATATTCATGCTTAACGCAAATGCCAAATAACATTTATTTAGGTTCAACACTAATCCCGAAAGTATAGGGAGTGTGCGATGATGATCATATCAATCTTGGAACCACTTCCAACACACATCGTCACTTCACCCTCAACTAGTTTCTGTTCATTTTGCAACTCCCGTTTCGAGTTACTACTCTTTAGTAACTAAACCAGTATCAAATACCGAGGGGCTGCTATAAACACTAGTAAGGTACACATCAATGATATGTATATCAAATATACCTTTATTCACTTTGCCATCCTTCTTATCCGCCAAGTATCTAGGGGCAGTTCCACTTCCAGTGAACATTTCCTTTGCAGTAGAAGCACTCAGTTTCAGGCTTGAGTCTAGCTTTGGGTTTCTTCATGGGAGTGACAACTTGTTTGTCATTCTTCTTGAAGTTCCCTTTCTATTCTTTTGCCCTTTTTTCTTGAAACTAGTGGTCTTGTAAACCATCAACACTTGATGCTTTTTCTTGATTTCTACCTTCGCCAATTTCAACATCGCGAAGAGCTAGGGAATTTCTTTCATCATCCCTTGCATATTATAGTTCATCACGAAGTTCTAGTAACTTGGTGATAGTGACTAGAGAACTTTGTCAATTACTATCTTATCTGGAAGATTAACTCCCACTTGATTCAAGCAATTGTAGTACTGATGTCTACTACACAACCTTCTTCTTGTAGATGTTGTTGGGCCTCCAAGTGCAGAGGTTTGTAGGACAGCAGCAAATTTCCCTCAAGTGGATGACCTAAGGTTTATCAATCCATAGGAGGCATAGGATGAAGATGGTCTCTCTCAAGCAACCCTGCAACCAAATAACAAAGAGTCTCTTGTGTCCCCAACACACCCAATACAATGGTAAATTGTATAGGTGCACTAGTTCGGTGAAGAGATGGTGATACAAGTGCAATATGGATAGTAGATATAGGTTTTTGTAATCTGAAAATATAAAAACAGCAAGGTAACTAGTGATAAAAGTGAGCACAAACGGTATTGCAATGGTAGGAAACAAGGCATAGGGTTCATACTTTCACTAGTGCAAGTTCTCTCAACAATAATAACATAATTGGACCATATAACTATCCCTCAACATGCAACAAAGAGTCACTCCAAAGCCACTAATAGCGGAGAACAAATGAACAGATTATGGTAGGGTACGAAACCACCTCAAAGTTATCCTTTCTGCTCGATCTATTCAAGAGTTCGTAGTAAAATAACACGAAGCTATTATTTCCGTTCAATCTATCATAGAGTTCATACTAGAATAACACCTTAAGACACAAATCAACCAAAACCCTAATGTCACCTAGATACTCCATTGTCACCTCAAGTATCCGTGGGCATGATTATATGATATGCATCACACAATCTCAGATTCATCTATTCAACCAACACAAAGTACTTCAAAGAGTGCCCCAAAGTTTCTACCGGAGAGTCAAGACGAAAACGTGTGCCAACCCCTATGCATAGGTTCATGGGCGGAACCCGCAAGTTGATCACCAAAACATACATCAAGTGGATCATGTGATATCCCATTGTCACCACAGATAAGCACGGCAAGACATACATCAAGTGTTCTCAAATCCTTAAAGACTCAATCCGATAAGATAACTTCAAAGGGAAAACTCAATCCATTACAAGAGAGTAGAGGGGGACAAACATCATAAGATCCAACTATAATAGCAAAGCTCGCGATACATCAAGATCGTGCCATAGAGAGAGAACACGAGAGAGTTTGATCAAACACATAGCTACTGGTACATACCCTCAGCCCCGAGGGTGATCTACTCCCTCCTTGTCATGGATAGCACCGGGATGATGAAGATGGCCATCAGTGAGGGATCCCCCCTCCGGCAGGGTGCCGGAACGGGCTCCTGAGAGGTTTTTGGTGGCTACAGAGGCTTGCGGCGGCGGAACTCCCGATCTATCTTGTTGTTCGATGGTTTTAGGGTATATGGGAATATATAGGTGAAAGAAGTCGGTCGGGGGAGCCTCGAGGGGCCCACGAGGGTGGAGGGCGCGCCCAGGGGGGTGGGTGCGCCCCTATCTCGTGGCCTTCTCGACGCTTCCCTGGCTTGCACTCCAAGTTCCCGGGATTGCGTTTGTTCCAAAAATAAGTTTTCTGAAGGTTTCATTCCGTTTGGACTCCGTTTGATATTCCTTTTCTTCGAAACACTGAAATAGGCAATAAAACAACAATATGGGCTGGGCCTCCGGTTAATAGGTTAGTCCCAAAAGTAATATAAAAGTGTATAATAAAGGCCGTAATCATTCAAAACAAATAATAAAATAGCATGAATGCTTCATAAATTATAGATACGTTGGAGACGTATCAGCATCCCCGAGCTTAATTCCTGCTCGTCCTCGAGTAGGTAAATGATAAAAGAAAGAATTTATGAAGTGTGAATGCTAGAAGGTGCACAAGTTTGATTAATGATAATTTCAATCACCTTTTCTAGCAAGATTATATGTCATAACAGTAGTTTATCTCATAAAACTCATCAAGATCAAGTAATAAGCTATTCACATGTTAAAGCATAGACCATAAACTTTCTTGAAAACTAGCAAACTTCATTCTTGGTCATCAAACAATTACAATTCATTTTATTTTTAGGAAGGGTCTATGTCATAGCTTTGATTTAGCAAACTCCACATACTCAACTATCATATAGTCTTCTACAATTGCTAACACTCACGCAATACTTATGGTTATGGAGTTTTAATCAGACACTGAGAAAGATAGGGGCTTATAGTGTTGCCTCCCAACGTATTCACCTTTGGGTGATGTCAACAATAATAGTTCATGCTAACTTACATCCAATTGCATATATATATATATCAGGATCTTTCCAACATGAGGTGCTTGCCAAAGGATAAAATGAAAAAGGGAAAGGTGAAGATAACCTTGACTCTTGCATAAAATAAAAGACATAAATTAAAAGATAGGCCCTTCACAGAGGGAAGCAGAGGTTGTCATGTGCTTTTATGGTTGGATGCATAAAATCTTAATGCAAAAGAACGTCACTTTATATTGCCACTTGTATATGGACCTTTATTATGCAGTCTGTCGCTTTTATTGCTTCCATAACAAGATCGTATAAAGCTTATTTTATTCACACTAATAGATCATACATATTTAGAGAGCAATTTTTATTGCTTGCACCGATGACAACTTACTTGAAGGATCTTACTCAACCCATAGGTAGGTATAGTGGACTCTCATGGCAAAACTGGGTTTAAGGATATTTGGGAGCACAAGTAGTATCTCTACTTGGTGCAAGGAATTTGGCTAGCATGAGGGGGAAAGGCAAGCTCAACATGTTTGAATGATCCATGACAATATACTTTAACTAAGATGTGAGAAAACATAACCCATTACGTTGTCTTCCTTGTCCAACATCAACTCTTTAGCATGCCATACTTAATGAGTGCTCACAATTATAAAATATGTCTAAGATAATATATTTATATGTGAAATCTCTCTTCCTTCAATATTCTTTCATGAATTGTTCAAATGACCAATACAATGTTTGCTAACCTTTAATAAATTTACAACTTTACTTATTAGATGTGAAGTCATTACTCCCCATGGGATAAGCAAATGAAACATATATAATTTCAGATTTATGACATTCAACTCATTCAACCATTCACTCATAGGATATAAGTGAAGCACACGAGTAAGTGACAAACTACTCCAAAAATATATAAGTGAAGATCAATGAGTAGCTAAATAATTATGTAACTGTGTGAAGACTCTCTCTCAATAAAGAATTTCAGATCTTGGTATTTTATCCAAACAGCAAGCAAAACAAAATAAAATGACTTTGCAAGGATAGCACAACTCATGTGAAGAAGCAAAAACTGAGGTTCAACCAATACTAACCGATAGTTGTTGAAGAAGAAAGGTGGGATGCCTAACGGGGCATCCCCAAGCTTAGATGCTTGAGACTTCTTGAAATATTATCTTGGGGTGCCTTGGGCATCCCCAAGCTTGAACTTTTGTGTCTCCTTAATTCCTCTCATATCATGGTTTCTCTTTTTATCAAAAGCTTCATCCACACCAAACTCAACAAGAACTCGTGAGATAGGTTAGTATAAACCAATGCAAAACCTTATCATTTTCTACTGTAACAAATCACTAAAATTATTATTCAACATTGCATACTCTCCTATCCTCAAATAGAATCATTAAACAAGCAAACATATGCAAACAACGCAACCATAACAACAATCTTGAAAGTGCGTTATATCGACTAGAGGGGGGGTGAATAGGCGATTTTTATAAATTCTTCACTGAGGAATTTGCTGGTGAGGAAATTCCTAAATGAAGAACTACTAGCAGCGGAATAAGTACTCAGAAGTAAACATAACAGGATACAAGCATAGTCATCATGGCGAGATGAAGACAAACACAGAGTACAGAAAGCGTAAACACAAGATAACACAAGAATGAAGACGGACAGACTGAAGAAATTGATCTAAGGAAATTGAGAAAGTCTTGAGTCAAAGTCTTCAAACAGATATGAACAGGCACACAACAACAGACATGAGGAAATGAAAGAGTTGAGGAAATAGAACCAGTAGGCTTGGTGAAGACAATGATTTGGTAGACCAGTTCCAACTGCTGTCTCAGTTGTACATCTGGTTGGAGCGGCTGAGTATTTAAACTCGAGGACACCCAGTCCCGAACACACAGTCCTCACCATATTCTCCTTGAGCTAAGGTCACACAGACCTCGCCCAAACACTCGTGGTAAGTCTTCAGGTGTCTTCCGAACCTTCACAAACTCGGTCACTCGGCGATCCATAATTCCTCTTGGATGCTCTAGACCTTGATGCCTAACCGTCTGGAAGAAGCACAGTCTTCAAAGGAAACAAGCCTCGGATCCACACAGGATCAATCTCTTCAGTGATGCTCAATCACTTTGGGTTTGTAGGTGTTGGGTTTCATTTTCCTCACTTGATGATTTTCGCTCAAAGTCCTCGAAGGATGGGATGCTCTCAATTGACAAGTGTCAGTTTCTCTCGGAGCAGCCAACCAGCTAGTGGTTGATGGGGGCGGCTATTTATAGCCTAGGGAGCAGCCCGACATGATAAGACATAAATGCCCTTGTCTGATATGACCGTTAGGTGGGTAGATATTTTGGAACCGCTGGCGCATAGCACAGCAACGGTCGGAATTTTGACTATCAAAATCCTCAGGGCTATCATGTTCCTCACTATGCAGGTAATTCACACTGGTGAATTCCTAACTCCTCAGTCAGAACAAATTCCTTAGAGACCAGAAGAACTTCGTCTCTGTCAGTGAAGAATATGACTGAACTGTATGAGATTTCCAATGGCTTCACTCGAAGGGATTGGTAGGTGTAGGATTTTGAGTTGAGCATCACATGGAAATTTTTCCTTAGTATTTCCTCGACCCCCTTTAATAGTACGATGTTTCCTATGACTCAAGAAAGAGAAAATGAAACTACGAAAACAAAAGTCTTCACGCTTCATGTTCCTCGAACTAATACCAAGTCTTGAAGGTCACACCAATTTCTTCACTTTCAAAGTCTTCAGAAAGTCTTCAGATATACAAAGTCTTCAGACGAAGAACTTCATTTTTAGGGGTCGACTTTCTTTGCAAATATCAAACTCCTCATAGACTTATAGACCTGTGTACACTCACAAACGCATTAGTCCCTTAACCTATGAGTCTTCAATACACCAAAATCACTAAGGGGCACTAGATGCACTTACAATCTCCCCCTTTTTGGTGATTGATGACAATATAGGTTAAGTTTTCAACGGGGATAAACATGTGAAGTGTAAATACTGGTATTGAGGAATTTGATTGCAAGATATAGAAGAACTCCCCCTAAAGATGTGCATAGTGAGTAATTTGCTTTTGAAGCAATGCACACTTGAAGAGTATAATCATGGAGATCTCCTCCTATATCTTGCAACTCATACACGCATTTGATATATAATATGAAGAATTTGAAATGCATGATGAAATATGGTGACTGATGTAATTCAGCATGTGTGCATTAACATTAATGAGGAATAAGCATGCAGAAGAACACATCAAAAGTATCAGGTCACCATAGAGTTTAAGATTACAACTCGATCCAGCAAAGTCATTAGAAGAACAAGAGTTGTAACTTAGCAAAAAAACGCCCATATAAGATAGACCCGCTTGAAGACTAACTCAAATTTCTCCCCCTTTGTCATCGAATGACCAAAAGGGTTGAAACTGAGGACTAACGCCCCTGAAGAATATCATGAAGATGGAGGAGCGCCAGCGTTGTCAGGGTCTTGAGTCGATGTAGGGCCTGTTGCAGTGTCGTCCAAGTCTTCATGCTCGTCCATGGCGCGTGATGAAGAATATGAGCTAGCCACCACGGAGGGAACCTTGACCCTCTTGAATCTCTTCGGTGGAGGAGCAGACCAGTCAAAGTCTTCTTTGAAGCCCATTTGCTTCAGATCTTCTTCACCATATAGATGTGACAGAATAGCCCAGGTGCGATCAAACACTTCATGGAGGTAGTAGTGGTTTTTCTTCACTGCATTATGTGTGGAAGTCATGTTGTGACGAATAGAACTAAACTGACGCTTAACCCACTTGTGGTTGCGATCCACCTTCTGGTGAAGACTTATCAGCAATTCAGGATCAGTCAGCACACGAGGAGCAGTAGCTTGAGGACTTGTCTTGGTAGCATTGGCAGCAGTATCATGAGTGGCAGAGTCATCATTGGTGGAGTAAGATGTAGCTTTGCGGAACTGACCATCCAATGGACGAATGCCTTCATCGATCACGGCTGGTGACTTGCCCTTCTCATCAGATGAGGAAATTGTCCGCTTGAGGACTTCGATAGGGGGCAAGTAGCTGAGGTGATTTTGAAAATCAGCCTTGTAGTTGAGTGAAGACCTTGTTCTGAGGAATCTCATGATTCACGGCGCGTAAGGCTTCAGCTCAAATGGAGAAAGTGCAACATTCGCCAGAGTCCTCATGAAGAAATCATCATAATTGATGGGGATGCCATGCATGATAGCATATTCTTCATCATTCCAATAATTTCTTCATCGGATGAGTCATGGCCTTGATGGGACTCATGGTGTTCGTCAGAATGCGGTAGATTGTCCTTGGCACATAGAGCAATTCCTTCACGAGGAATTTGGTCCTTGGAGCCTGTCCTGGCTTCAGTGGCTTCATGAGCACTTGCATATAATGATCAATGAGTTCAGGCTCATCATACAGACAACGAGCACCGTCAAGTGGAGGACTGATTGGTAGGGCACGAAGCAATTCAGTGGCTGGTGCCTTGTAATGAGTGTTTCCAGTCATCCAGTCCAACACCCATGAGTTGACGTCAGCAGCATCGCCTGTGATATGCAAGGTTGCGTAGAACTGAAGAATAAGCTCTTCATTCCAATCAACTATGTCAGAGCAGAAATTGAGCAAGCCAGCATCATGAATCATTATGAGGACTTGAGAGAAACATGACATGGATTCCATGTCCACATGAGGAATATGCTCATGATCGAAGACTTTGTCCTTGTTGTAAAGCACTGAGGAATAGAAGTTTGCCTGGCTGGCAGTCCAGAAATGCTTCCTTCTAAGACGAGCATTGTCATAGGGGTTGAAGTCAGTGAAGAACACGTGCTCGCCGAAGAAATCATCAACCTTGAATTTTGGCTTCTTAGAGAAAGGATCCTTTGGCTTGGGCTGAGGAGTGTCAGTCAATTACAGCAGCACTTCAGGAATCGCAATCTCAGGTTCCTCAGGCTGAGGAATTTCAGGCTCTTCTTCAGCTTCAGCCTGGGTCGTCAATTCTTCATTGACAATTTCTTCAGCACTAGTGGCTGGAATTTCTTCATGAACACTTGGGGTTGCATGAGGTTCATCAGATCCTATTTGCACTTCAGTGGCGGCAGGGGACTGAGGAATAGCTTGAAGGGGAGTGAACATTGGAGAGTTGGGATGTTGACTGTCCCAAAATTCATCATTGAGCACAGGAGTGGTACAGCCAATGTCCACATCCTCCTCTTCAATTTCTTCAACACCTGCCTCTTCAGCACTAAACTGAGGCAAAGGTGAGGAAATGATTGGGGTTTAAGGGATCTCATCCACTTCAATTTCTTCGTCCAACTGCTCTGAAGAAGCAGCAGAAGGAGTTACTTCATCAGATTCATCAGGAATCACAGAGTCTTCACCAAAAGGAACAAGGTCCTTTGATGGCATTGATGAAACAGGAACGGCATCAATTGGATTGTGAATGGAACTGATCAGAGTCTTCATCTTCTTTGGAGCTGAAGAATTTGATGAAGCTGATGCCTTCCTTTTCTTCACAGCTGCATGTTCTGCAGCCTTGGTCTTCTTCGCATCTGATGCAGATGGAAGGATTGGAGTTGGTGTAGGCGCAGGAGGTGCAGAGGACATTGGTTCATTTTCCTCAGGCGCAACTGATGCAGTTGCCCTGACTTGTTCACTTTCTTCAGGCGCACCACTAGTGGATGCCCTGGCAATATCTTCAGCGGCTGGAATGGAGTCATCAGCCCTAGCACTCTCATTTTCTTCAGCAGCCTGATTGTCATCAGCGGTGCTGGAATTTTCTTTAGTAGGCTGAGCAGATGCCTCAGCCTGAGTAACTTCAACGTGCACAGGTGGAGCAGCACTTGAAGTTAATTTCTTCGTCAGATTGACGAAACGCACCTTGGAGCCCTTCTAGTCAGCATAGTAGCGATCAATTTATCACTCAATTGCTTGATTTCAGCTTGCAGAGCAATGAGCTCATGAGGGGTGAGAGTGAGGACATTGTCCTTGAGGTAGCGTTGTTTCTTGTATTGCGCTTTCTTCAGACTTCTGCCTTGTTCAAATTTCCATTTCTCTTCTTCAATGAAGGCAGTGAGGACATGGCTTTGACCAGGAGTGAGGTTCATCTCAGTCAAAGTCGTGTTGGGGTCCTTGTGCCATAAGTCAATGTAATCAAGGATCAGCTTGGGATCCAACATCAGTGGCACATTGCTGCCTTTGGCTCTAGCAGCCCTAGCTTGCCTGTTTCTGATGATTTCGGCAAGTTCTTCATCATCAGCCTCATCATCACCAGAAGGTACATGGAAGGCGACCTACTTCTTGTGAGGACTTGGGCGAGTGCCTTGTCCAGTAGTGGCCTTTTTCTTCAGCAGAGAGGGACCAGCTAAGGAATTTCGAGCAACAGAGGAGCTTGCAGATGCTCCTGAGGCAATAGAGAAGCCTTGAGTCCTTTGGCACGTGGCGAGATGCACAGGTGCCGAGGATTTTGTCGGAGTAGCTGAAGACTTTGACGGAGGAGCTGAGGACTTTGAAGGAGCAGTCTGAGGAATATGCCGTGAGGGCCTTGAGGTGTCTGGCCTTGATGGCATAGCAGAGGAGCTTGGCCGTGAGGGCATTGAAGGTGAAGCACTAGACTTGTGTGCAGGCTTCTTGGGCTGACTGGCAGAGGCCTCAGTAGAGGCAGCAGCAGCAGCAGAGTCAGTGTTGAATTTCCTCACTTCTTCCTTTGCTTGCTTAGCCAGTTTGGCTTGGCGTTTTGCCCATTCGTCAGGATAATCCTCACCGCACTTGAGGCTAGTGGGATCTGCCAACTGGCCTGGTGCCAATGGAGGTCTTGGGCATGGAGGGTTGAGTGCAAATTTCTTCATGTACTTGGGAGTTACATACCTGTACTCCCTCCATTCCCGTGCCCATCTCCTTTCAATCCTCTGTATGCGCACCTTGCGCTGTTTTTTATTCTCCTTACCAAAATTGGCCTCATCAGGTGTGCAATAGCCTGCGTAAATGTCCTCAGGGATCTCAAAAGTAGTCATGACCTCAGGCTTCTTTCCTCCCTTCCGTGGCTTCTTACCATCTGCCATTTTCTTCAGTTGAGGAATTTGAACAATTGAATTCTCTGAAGAAGTATGCAACTTTTCTTCGAGGAACGCTGCAAATGAGTTAAGTTGATGAGAACCTAGTGATTCAGCAGCAGACATTTGTACCTGTGAACAGAGTGTAGTTGCGAGGAATTTGGAGAGGTCATTTGCGTTCTCAGAGGGTTTTTCAAAAGGAACAAGTTTGAGGAATTTGACCAGATGAGTCTTGAGGAATTTCACTAAGCGTTCTTTGTCTTAGGTTCCAGAGTTGTATAGATTGAAAATCCACACAATTGAGGAATCTTGAAGAAAATCATAGCTTAGAGAAACGAATCAAAAACAGATGACATGTGAGGTGTTTGTGTGTGTGAAGAATTGAAGAATAAACACCTTTGAAGATTTTCAGAAAAACTTGAGAATCAAAGCGAGCAGTTAAAAGTAACTTTTAATTACCCGAAGTGAAGAACACGACAAACTGGGAAGAACAGATGTGAAGTTCGTCAGTTCAGATCTTCCACGCCCTAACTTGGCGGAGGAAGACGGCTACGGCGGCGGCGGAGTGAAGATTTCTGCGGCCGGCGCGAGTACGATGGCGACAAGGTCGAGGCAGTGAAGCTCTTCCTCACTGGTGATGATGGAGTAGCGGAGGCGCTAGGGTTTGAGAAGCTCGAGCGGGAGAGAGAGATCGAGCGGAGTAAAGGAAGTGAGGAAGGGGTGAGGGGGTATTTATAGTCGCAGTGAAAAACTGTTCGCCCGAAGATTTAGGTTGAACGTGCCCCTGACCCTTCTCATTTGCATGACATGTGTCACCCACGTACTGTGAGGTGGCGATCGTGTAGGATCGTGGGTGAATAGATAAGTATATCATGGGATGCAGAACGGTTTGAGCGGCAAAGCCGAAAATTCCGATAAGATAAGTTTTAAAGTTCCGTTCGCAATTTCTTCAGCTGTCAAGGACACAGTGAAGAATCTGAACGAGTTTCAAATAGAGCGCATATGAGGAATTTGTGAATAGACTGGGTTGAGTTTCGCATAGAGGGGGAAGGGTCCGATCACATTCACTTAGCAGAAGAAATCAACTTGAAGAAATAACAATAAGTGAATGTCGTAGAGGACTTAAAACTCATATATATATATATATATATATTTATATTTATATATATATATATAAAGAGAGAGAGAGAGAGAGTAACACTATTCTGATCCTGGGATCAGAATAACTATTTGGATCACGTCAGGCCTATATAGGGCTTGATTAGGTTATCTCGAGATCTAAAACATAGAGCCAGACCGGCCCACAAACATATTTCTGAATAGCCTCATAAGCCCCAATGACCTTCTCCTCCTGCAGCCCCCGCCGCCGCGACCTCCTCCCGCGACCCGTCGCCGGCCTCCTCCCGTGACCCGCCGCCGGGCGACCCTCCGCTGGTCTCCTCCAGCGACCCTCCGCCAGCCTCCTTCCGCGACCCTCCGGCGGCCTCCTCCCACGACTCGCCGCCATCCTCCTCCCGCGGATCTCCTACCCTCCCGCGACTCACCGCTGTCCTCCTCCCGCGACTCACCGCCGTCCTCCTCCCGCGGATCTGCTTCCCTCCCATGACCCGCCGTCGTCCTGCTCCCGCAGCCCCGCCGCCATCCTCATCCCACCGAAGCTGCCCATGCGCGCCGCCACCAGTGTCATCCGCAATAAACATGTCGCATCGGTCGCTGGTGCTCAAGGTCGAGGATCGAATGGATCGTGCTGGAATTGGATTTGCATAGCCGGCCTTGTGCTTCATGGAGACCTCGGATGTCCCTGCCGACCACCTACCTCTTCATCGCATAGCCACCGTGGCTCTCTCCAGCCAGAGCAGCCGCTGCTTCCTGCACCCACCCATGCTCCGCCACCTGCACACCTCCTCTCCCCCTGATGGCACCTTCCATCTCACTGTACGTCTCGATCATTTGCTACTGTCCCCATTGTACAGCGTTGCATTTTTGTGTTACATTCCTGACAAAAAAGCTTTCGTGTATTTTGTGATGAGGGATGCAGAGATTCAGATAAGTTGTGTAGAAGTTCAAGTTTAAAAAAATTGGTTGTTCGATGTTTAAAATATTTGGAAGCAACTTTATTATGCTCTCCAGCTATGGCAGTTGGAGCTGTTACTCCGTGAGGCCCCTATTGTCGCTGCAATTTCTTGGAGCTCTGTACTGCAAAAACGCTACTGCTCTGTCTATCGATCTGCTACCAACGCTCTTAATGGTGCTGATGAAGTTGAAGTGCTGCTACTGTTAACTTTGCGCGAGGCCGGCCCCTCCTTCAGGGCGAGCTGCGTTTGGACTTCTGTTGCAATATGATGAGCACTTCGGGATCACGGGGCGAGCACAAAAAAAGTGGCCATCCCAAGCTCAGTTGCTCCCGTTGGCGGCCGCCCCTCCCGCTGCACGTCGCCGACCACAACGACGCAAGTAGTTCGATCTATATGGGGAACCTGAAATTCTTTCCGTTTCTAGAAAAATAAAAGTAAATTAAAATGTTTGATGATTATTTCAAATATATATTTTTTCTAAGAATAAAACTAAGAAATTCAAATCAAAATAACAGAGAAGTTTGAAATTTATAGACAACTAAGATTTTTCCTCGTTACTAAAGAATAAAATCAAGAGGTTCAAACTAGAAAAAAAGGAACAACTAAAAAATATTAAAAAGAAATTTCTTGTTTCAGTTTGCAAGTGCAAAAAATAGGTGTCTGAAGTGCAAAAAATATTAAAAATATATTCACTTTTTGATGTCTGAAGTTCAGCTATACCTGCAGGTGCAAAAAAATAGGTGTTTTGGTCCATTTGTTTCAGTTTGACAAGTCAGTTTTCTTCCAAGTTTATCTCCAAAATTCAACGATGTCGTGGATTTTTAATCCTTCAGTTTCTGTGATAAGAAGAACGACAACGACATATTTCTCTGAACTTCCCATTTGGCCACAACTAGACCCCAAGAAAAGTGCACGTACAGGATATTGTTAAAACCAAATATGATGTAAAATCTAGAGACAAAAATAGTGAATATATTCAATAGTTTTTTTGTTTACTTTCATGTTTTCTCTGACTATATACATGACAGTCTGTCATTTGTATTCAAAATCAGATCCTTGTTGATGAGACCATACATTTCTAAATAGTATGCGGTCACATTGTGTCGCCCAGAAAGTTCAACACCGTCGTTTCTGGCCGTTCAACGATGCGGCTCCAAGAAGTTTTTTTTCCATATTGGTTTTATAGTGTTAGTTTTTTTGTGTTCATGTAGTAAAAAATTAGGAAGTTCAATTTTAAGGAAGCATCAAGTTCAACCAATACGGAAAAACTAAAAAATACATTGAATACAAACTTTTTTAGTGAGGTTCAAATTGGAAAGACACGAAAAAGAATTGTTCTCTGCTCTTCGCAGTAAAAAAATGGTCACGTATTGGTTGGTTTCCCCAACTAGTTGCTCTGTAACACACAATATATTGATGCTTTCCTTCTCCTTCATGAAACTGTTACAAAAAAATAGAGCATAGAAGTTCGATATTAAAAGCAAAAAAACAGGCGAGCATTTCTTGGAGATAAAAAAAGGTTGATGCGAAGTTCATATTCTTTTTGCCGCACATAGTTCAATATGTTCGCTTAGGGCAAAACACACACATTGGGTATCCAAAAATAAGGAGGTGAACATACAAAAAATTCATGAAGTTCAAATTTTGAAAATAGAGAAGTCTGAAGTTTATTAAAAAAGGAAAAAATTCGTTTCCAAAAAGTAAAATAAAACGTTCATGTTTAAATACCACAACAGTTGGATGTTTATTAAAATACTCCTAGCAAAGATAAAAACTAGGAAGTTTAATTTTAAATTGTTCAATAGTTTGATGTAAATTAAAATTATGGATTTTTCTCCTTATTACAAGAATAAAAACAAGAAATTCAAACTAAAATAACGGAGTAGTTCAATCTATATTAAAAACTCAATTTTTTCTCATTTTTAAACAATACGTGGCCGAAGTTCAACAACAGCAAAAATAGGGAGTGACCAAATACACAACATAAAAACAAGAAGAAAACAAAAGCATTACCCAAAAAAACCAATCCCTAAGTTCAAATTTCCTTAATTAGATAGTTCAATTAGAAAAATTATGAAACAATATTTACTGTGCGAAAAAATAAATTCAATAGTAATCAAATTTTCCTTTTATAAAAAAAATAACACATTAGTTCAACTTCTATGTAAAGAAATAAATTTCCCCTTTTTAAAAAACTTAAAACCAAGAAGGTCAAATTAAAATAACATAGCAGTCCAAAAACAAGAGAGAAAGCCAACTCAAAATAACACAGCAGTCCAAAAATGTTTATAAAACATGGGTTTTAAAAAAACTAGGAAATTTGAAATACCGAGAAGGTCAAACAAAAGTAGAAGTTCAAATTTGAAAAACCTGGAAATTCAATTCAAATAACCGAGAAGGTCAAACAAAAGTAGAAGTTCAAATTTGAAAAACCTGGAAATTCAATTTCAAATAACCGAGAAGGTAAAAAACTGGAAGTTCAAATTTAAAAACCTAGAAAATTGTTGGCTTATTTAAAACCATATTTTTCTGAGAAGTTCAAAGTAAAAAAGAGAGAAGTTTGAAGGTAAAAAGATGTTTTCACTTTACTAAATAATAAAATGAAGAAGTTCAAATTAAAAAAAGGAAAAACTAAAAAAGTTTTAAAAGAATTTTCTCGTTTTTTAAGTCGAACACAAAGAAGTCCAAATTGATAATGGTCAGAGAAAGTTAAAAAAATTTATTGTGAGAGAGGTTTGTATAAAATAAATATCATTTATGTAATACTAACGAATGGATAAAAAAAATTGTAAATGAAAATACGTCACAAAAGTTCAACTAGTACACTGAATGAATTTCAAGTAATTTTTTTAAATCGTTAGTAAAATCTGAGTTTTACTATCATTGGTGCGGTGCAACTGGTTAAATGTTTGAAACAAACCCAAAGAAGGTCATTAAAAAAGCATCTCAAACAATTTTATGAAAAATATTTCCTCCGTTAAAATAAACCTATAAGTTCAAAATTAAAAACGGAGCGGCTAGATTCTGTTAAAAAGTAGGATTTTTTCGTTACTAAAAGAAATAAAACCAGGAAGTCCAAATTAAAAAGATGCAGAAGTTCGATGATTATAAAAAACTCAGATTCTCCTCGTTATTAAAGAATTGAAACAATAAGTTCAGAAATTAAATAACCAGAAGTTCAACTTTTAAAAATAGAATGCTTCAAAATTTCATAAAAAAGATTAAGAAAAAAAACCCAAGAAGTCCACATTGAAAAGTTGGAGAAGTTCGATGATTATAGAAAACTCAAATTTCCCTCGTTATTAAAGAATGGAAACAAGAAGTTCACAAAACAAAATAACAAGAAGTTCAATTTTTAAAAATAGAGCACTTCAAAATTCATAAAAGAAGGATTGAGGAATTCAGATTAAAATTCATAAAAAATCATATATTTTCAAATAGACATGCCCGAGAAGTTCAACTACTTCACGCAATGCATTTCCATTCATGATAAAGGCAGAAACCATGATCTCGTCGTTTTCTAATTTACTTCAAAACGACAGGAATATCATTTGTGTAAGTTCAAGTCCTCGGTCGGAGAAAGTTAAAAAAATATTGTGAAAGAGGTTTGTACAAAAAGAATATCATTTGTGTAACAGTGACGAAAATGAATGGGAAAATTACAAACAAAAATACGTCACAGAAGTCCAACGTGAAAATAGCAGGAAGTTCACAAGAAAAACTTTTAAAACCGTCGCGAGTACGAAAAAATGACCAACACAGAAAAGTTGTGTGTCTATAGCAGTTTTCCATCGGTATATCACTTGCTTAATTCCGGTGAGTGTTCCGGTGAGTGAATGAAGAGCTACGAGCAAAAAAAATGACGTGAAAAAACAGAGTGAAGTTCAAGGAGAACTGCCATAGAAGTTCAAGTACTTCACGGAATGCATTTTCGGCGAATCTGTTTCGCGATAAAGGAAGAACGAGTGATCTCGCCGTTTCTGAAATTACTTGAAAATGGCAAGGATTTAGACAAAACCATCAACATTAAAAAGTTTCGCATTTTTTGTAGCTTTTCAATAGTATATTATTTGCCCCGTTCCGATGAAGTTTGTAGAAATTACGGCAAAAATACGTTTTTAGCCATTTTCAAAATCAACGTAAAACCATAATGAATTTGGAGAAACAATATATACCAGCAAGTTTCGCATTTGTTCAGGCTTTCCAACGTCATATCATTTGCTACATTCGGTCGTATCATTAAGAAAATAGATCAAAAACACAAACTTGGTAGAACTTGTACCGTTTCCTAAATTAATCTTAAACCATTCAAAATTAGAAAAAACTTTCAACATGAGAAAAAAGCGCATTTTAATAAGCTTTCCAACGCCATATCATTTGTCTCAATTGGATTAGGCGTTTAGAAATGGCATAAAAAATGCGAACTCAGTTGTTCGGTTTGCGAAATTTTACGATTTTCCACATTACTTTTTAACCATAGGGAATTAGAAAAAACTTTCAGCATGTGGAAGGAGCGGTTTTACAGCAGCTTTCCAATGCCATATTATTTCCCTCATTCCGATAAACATTTTAGAAATGCGATCTAAAATACAATTCACGTTTTTTGTATGAAGAAAAAACGGTTTTCAAAACTGCTCTTAAACCACTTACATTTTGCCAAAATTTGAAGTTGGGTCATGATACTGGTGTCCATAGCTTTCCAACGGCATATCGCAAGCCCCATTTGGGCAATGTTGATGGAAGTTCAACTAGCACTAGGGGAAGTTCAGGTCGAACGAATCAGGCAATAAAATTGCAAAAAAACGCAATTTCATCATGAGCCGAGAGCAAAATCCGCCAGCGAGCGACATTTCTATTTACAACCGGTATTTAGTTGCTAAAAAACTTTTCTAGATTACACTAACATCATATAGAACACTACTAAACAGAAAAATTCGCGGGGGAAGCCACGGTTGCAAAGATAGCCCGAAGGTCGGGTCCGTACAGAGGGAAGTTCAGCGCGTGTACAAACAAAAATACGTCACAGAAGTTCAACGTGAAAACATCAGGAAGTTCAACTACTACGCTGAATGAATTTTAGATGAAAAACTTTTAAAATCGTTGCGAGTATGAAAAAATGATCAACACGGGAAAGATGCGTTATTATATCAGCTTTCCATCGATATATCACTTGGTCAATTCCGGTGAGTGGATGGAGAGCTAGGAGCAGTGGATAGAGGTATACGAGCAAAAAAAGCAAGTGAAAAACAGAGTGAAGTTCAAGTACATGTGCCGAGAAGTTCAGGTTCTTCACGCGGTGCATTTTCGAATAATCAGTTTCTCGATAAAGGCAGAACGAGTGATCTCGCCATTTTCGCAATTACTTGAAAACGGCTAGGAATCAGAGAAAAGCATCAAAATGAAAAAGTTTCGCATTTTCCATAGCTTTTCAGCGGTATATTATTTGCCCCATTCTGGTATAGTATGTAGAAATTATGCCAAAAATACGTTTTTAGCCATTTGTCCAATTTGACTTGAAACTATAAGGAATTAGGAGAAACAATATATACGAAAAAGTTTCGCATTTTCTCAAGCTTTCAAACGCCGTATCATTTGTTTCGTTCAGACGTATGGTTAAAACATTAGGCCGAAAATACGAACTCGGTGGATTTTGTACCGTTTTATGAATTACTTTTAAACCGTTCCAAATTAGAAAAAACTTTTAACATGAGAAAGTAGCGCATTTTCACAAGCTTTCAAATGCCATATCATTTGCCTCAAATGGATTAGCCGTTTAGAAATTACATTGAAAATACAAACTCGGCTATTCGGTTTGCAAAATTTTACGATTTTCAAAATTACTCTTTATCCATAGGGAATTAGAGAAAACTTTCAACATGTCGAAGGAACGGTTTTGCAACAGCTTTCCAACGCTATATTATTTACCTCATTCTGATAAACAGTTTAGAAATGCGATCGAAAATACGATTCACATTTTTTGTATGAAGAAAAAATGGTTTTCAAAACTGCTCTTAAACCGCTTACATTTTGCCAAAACATTTAACTTGGATCACGATATTGGTGTCCATAGCTTTCCAACGGTATATCGCAAGCCCCATTTGGACACTTTTTAGCTGAAGTTCAACCTAGTATTCGTGGAAGGTCAAGCGCGTTACTCGGGAAGTTCATGTTGTGATCAGAATATTATTTTCATCCCATGATCAGAATAGTGTTTATGTATATATGTATATATATATATATATATATATATATATATATATATTCGAATGAAGAATAACACCGGGAAGAGTGAAGACAATGCAAAGTTGAAGAATTTGAAAAACTGAGGAATTTCAAAAACGAAGAAAAACTCAAATTGAAGATTTTTAACTTTGATTGGTGGCGTAACCCACCGTATAAGAAGGCTGATTTCAGACACCGTGTACAATTGTCGTAGGGCTCTGAGAATCAATTTCTTCATTAATTTCTTCACACTTAGAGGGTTAGTCTTCATTGATTGAAGAAAAACATTACTTCATGTGTTGCGCATCTAAGTCAACAAGTCAGCATAAGTGTTAGGATGTGTGTCCATTTCAGAGAACATTCGAAGATTGTAGGATATTTAGCTCACACCGCAACTTGCTAAATCTCTTCTCATCCAAGGGCTTTGTGAAGATATCGGCCAATTGATCTTCAGTGCTGACGTGGTCAATGGAGATGTCGCCCTTCAACACATGATCATGAAGAAAATGATGACAAATTTGGATGTGCTTGGTCTTCGAGTGCTGAACTGGGTTATGAGCAATCTTGATGGCACTCTCATTGTCACAGTAGAGAGGCAATTCTTCACGTTGACGCCATAGTCCTTGAGTGTTTGCTTCATCCATAGTAGTTGAGCACAACATGATACAGCAGCAATGTACTCAGCTTCTGCAGTGGAGAGAGATACGCAGTTCTGTTTCTTCGAGGACCAACAGACCAAAGATCGTCCAAGGAAATGACATGTACCAGATGTTGACTTGCGGTCCACGCGATCGCCGGCATAGTCAGAGTCTGAATATCCAATGAGATCAAAAGTGGAGCCCTTGGGACACCATATTCCAAGTGTTGGTGTGTGAGCTAAGTATTGAAGAATATGCTTCACAGCCTTATGGTGTGATTCCTTTGGTGTAGCTTGAAATCGGGCACACATGCAAACACTAAGCATAATATCCGGCCTAGATGCACATAGGTACAATAAAGAGCCAATCATGGAGCGGTATACCTTTTGATTGTAGTCTTTACCATTTTCATCAGTGCATAGATGGCCATTTGTGGGCATTGGAATTTTGACCCCTTTGCAATCTTGCATGCCGAATTTCCTCAATACGTCCTTGAGGTATTTCTCCTGAGATATGAATATTCCATTGCGCTGTTGACGAATTTGAAGACCTAAGAAGAATTTCAACTCTCCCATCATAGACATTTGATATTCTTCACTCATCATATAGGCAAATTCATCACTATATCGTTGGTCAGTACAGCCGAAAATGATATCATCAACATATATTTGGCACACAAACAATTCACCATCATAAGACTTATTGAAAAGAGTAGGGTCGAGTGAACCGGGTTTGAAGCCATTCTTCACGAAGAATTCCTTCAAGGTATCATACCACGCCCGAGGGGCTTGCTTGAGGCCATACAGGGCCTTGTTGAGCTTGAAGACTTTATCAGGATTCTTTGGATCTTCAAAACCTGGGGGTTGAGCAACATATACTTCTTCCTCAATCTTACCATTTAGGAATGCACTTTTCACATCCATTTGTTGTAACATAATATCATGATGGTTAGCATAAGCAAGTAATATGCGAATAGCCTCAAGTCTAGCAACAGGTGCAAAAGTTTCATCGAAGTCAATTCCTTCAACCTGTGTGTAGCCTTGAGCTACAAGCCATGCCTTATTCCTCACCACAAGGCCATTTTCATCTTGCTTGTTGTGGTAGATCCACTTTGTGCCAATAATGTTGTGCTTGCGAGGATCTGGACGTTTGACCAGTTCCCAGACGTTGTTGAGCTTGAACTGATGTAATTCTTCTTGCATAGCTTGAATCCACTCAGGCTCCAGAAATGCTTCATCTACCTTAGTGGGCTCTGTGATAGAGACAAAAGCAAAGTGCCCACAAAAGTTAGATAAGTGTGAAGCTTTTGAGCATGTGAGAGGACCTGGTGCTTCAATGTCATCGATGATCTTCTCGATTTGCACTTCATTTGCAATACGAGGATGAGCGGGTTGTCTTCGAGGAATTTGATCCGCATTTTCTTCAGGAGCATTTTCCTCAGCACCATTTTCTTCTGGTGTGCCAGCTCGACGTTCATCACGTTCTGGAATGAATTCTTTAGCAGATTCTTCAGTAGGAATGACATCCTCAGTGGCTTTGAACTTGATAGAATCCTCAGGTGCTGGTTCATCTATCACAGAAGGTAGGTGCTCTCTTTGCGAGCCATTAGTTTCATCGAACCGCACATCTACAGTTTCAACAACCTTGTGAAGAACGTTGTTGAAGACTCTATAGGTGTGCGAGTCCTTTCCGTAACCAAGCATGAAACCCTCATGTGCTTTCGGTGCAAACTTAGAATTGTGATGAGATCTCTAATCCAACATTTAGCACTGAAGACTCTGAAGTAACTTACATTGGGTTTCTTGTAAGTGAGGAGTTCATAGGCAGTCTTCTTGAAGAATTTGTGAAGATATACTCTGTTGATGATGTGGCAAGCGGTATCAATTGCATCAATCCAGAACCGACGAGGTGTCTTGTATTCATCAAGCATAGTGCGAGCCATTTCAGCGAGAGTTCTGTTTTTGCGCTCCATGATGCCATTCTGTTGAGGAGTATAAGGAGCAGATAACTCATGGGTAATACCAAGTTCATCAAGATAGTCATCAAGACCAGAATTCTTGAACTCAGTTCCATTGTCACTCCTGATGTGCTTGATCTTCACACCAAAGTTGGTTGAAGCCCTTGAGGAAAATCGTTTGAAGACTTCCTGCACTTCATGTTTGTAAGTAACAATGTGTACCCATGTGTAATGAGAATAATCATCAACAATTAAAAAGCCATATAGAGATGCATCATTTGTCATAGTAGAATAATGATTAGGACCGAAAAGATCCATATGAAGCAATTCAAATGGTCGAGTGGTAGTCATGATAGTCTTCGTTGGATGCTTGGCCTTTGTCATCTTCCCAGCTTCACAGGCTCCGCATAAATGATCCTTGAGGAATTTAACATTCTCAATGCCAATGACATGCTTCTTCTTCGCGAGCGTGTGCAGATTCCTCATGCCAGCATGACCAAGTCGTCGATGCCATAGCCATCCTTCTGAAGCTTTTGCAAGTAAGCACACGGCAGGTTGTGGTCCTGTAGAGAAATCAACAATGTACAAGTCTCCTCTCCTAAAGCCTTCGAAGACTTTGGAATTGTCAGCTTCCATGATCACAACACAATGATACTTGCCAAAGACAACAACCATATCAAGATCACAAAGCATTGAGACAGACATGAGGTTGTATCCTAAGGACTCAACAAGCATGACTTTGTCCATGTGTATGTCCTTAGAGATCGCAACCTTACCTAGACCCAATACCTGACTTTTGCCTTTGTTAGCGAAGATGATATGCTTAAGATGTGACGGTGATAAGGGAGCATCCATCAAGAGATTCTTGTCACCAGTCATGTGATTTGTACATCCACTATCGAGGACCCACTCATTTGCTTTGGGTTGATCATCCTGCAGATGAATTAGTGCAGCTTACAAACTCATATACTTCATCAGTGAAGAATATGACATCAGTATCATCAGGTCAATTTCATCAAGCAATTTGAACAGCTGATCAGTATGAGGACGTGTGAAATGAAGGTTCATTTCATCATGATTAGCCTGCGTCCTATCAGGCACTGTTCAGGTCTCCAGCAAATTCTTCAGTCGTTTTGAGCACGACTGGAGACCTGACCCTGCATAAGAGATTAGTTCTTTTTCTTCACCACCCACATCTGGAGGGGTGGCAAAGAATTCATCACTCTGCGAGCACCATATGAGAAAGGTGGCATGGACGCCAGTCCACTTCGTTTCACATAAGAGGGTTAGGGTAAGCATATGAATAAGCAGAGAAATTCTTCGAGGACTTATGAACATAATGATTTGAAGAATAATGCACATATTCATAGCCCTTAGCTCTACCCTGCGAAACAGAAGGGTTAGCACGATGATGATCATATGAGGACTTTGATCCTTTTGAGGAATTTGATCCATGTGAGTAATTTGGTCCACCTGAGGACAAGGATCCATATGAAGAATTTGGTTCATATGAAGAATTTGATCTGGAGTTCCTTTTCTTCACAGGTGGTGTCATGAGGACATTCACCTAAAGACTTTCAAGGCAACTTTTGGGAACCCAGATTTTCTTCATAGGGGAACCGTTCATGCAGTTAGTCCCAACATATCTAGCAAATACTTCATCATTCTGATTTTTGAACAGTTTATAGTTAGAGTCAAATGACTCATCAAAAGAATGAGGAGATTCACATGTAAAGCCAGATAGGTTGGATGGATCAACTAGAGGTCCCTTTGCAGCAGCCCATGAGGTTTTGGGGTACTGCTCAGGCTTCCAATATGTTCCATCAGCATTGAGTTTCCTCTCAAAGGCAATACCCTCTCTCCTAGGGTTTCTGTTGAGGATATGCTTTTTGAGCACATCACAAAGAGTCTGATGCCCTTTGAGGCTTTTGCACATGCCTGTCATGTACAATTCCTTCAGCCCTGCATCATCAGTGATACTAACATTGTCCTCAGATGAGGAATTAGTGACAGCAGAGACATATGAAGAATTTGTAGCATTAGAAGCATTTGAACATTCAGGTGAGGAATTAGCAGTTTCATGTTCAATGCACTTCAGACATGGAGGAACAAATTCTTCCTGGGTAGCGCTAATTTGTTGAGCAAGTAATGAATCGCGCTCCTTCTGAAGATCTTCATAATCCACTCTTAGCTTTTCAAGATCTTGCTTTCTTTGAACAAATTCATAAGAAAGCTTCTCATGATCAGATAAGAGAGTGTTATGATGACCTTGAAGATTGTCAAACCTGGACTGAAGTCTCTGAAGATTTTAAGTCAAGGTTTTAGTGCGATCCATTTCTTCACCCAACATATCATCACTTTTGTCTAGCATGTTTTGAACCTTTTTCAAAAGCCTTTTGTTGTTTCACAGCAATTTTAGCAAGTTTAGAGTAGCTGGGTTTGATATTTTCATCAGATTCATCCTCACTTGAGTCAGAGGAGGTGTATTTAGTTACCTTGACACCCTTTGCCATGAAGCAATAGGTGGGAGCGTAGTCATCATTGCCTTCATCAGCCTTGTTGGTGGAGTCGTTTTCATCAGAGTTGAAGATAGACTTGCTGACGAATGCAGTAGCGAGAGCTAGGCTCTCCACACCAGACTCTGACTCCTCAGATGCCTCCTCGTCCTCATGTTCCTCAGATTCAACCTCAGAGTCCATTTCCTTGCCAATGAATGCCCGAGCCTTCTTGGAGCTGCTCTTCTTGTGAGATGAAGACCTCGAGGATTTTGATGATGAAGACTTTGAAGATTTCTTCTTTTTCTTTGCGTCATCAAAACTGTAATCCTTGTATTTCTTCTTCTTTGATTCCTTATCCCACTGAGGTCAATCTTGGATGTAGTGACCAGGTTTCTTGCATTTGTAGCATAGCCTCTTCTTGTAGTCACTAGATGAGGAATCATTGCTCCTTGAGGGTTTTCCAAAGCGACCAAGTCTTGGGAACTTCTGAAATTTCTTCACGAGCAGTGCAAGTTCCTGGCTTAGTTCTTCAGGGTCACCAAGGCTGCTAGCAGAGTCTTCATCTTCAGACTCAGAGACTGCCTTGGCCTTCAAATCACGTGATCTGCCATAGCTCGAACCGTAGAGATCTCTCTTCTCAACAAGCTGGAACTCATGAGTGTTTAGCCGCTGGAGGATATCAGTGGGATCAAGTGACTTGTAGTCAGCACGCTCTTGAATCATCAGTGCCAGAGTGTCAAATGAGGAATCTAGTGATCTCAGCAATTTCTTCACCACCTCATGGTCGGTGATGTCAGTGGCGCCAAGCGCTTGAAGCTCATTTGAGATGTTACTGAGGCAATCAAAGCTTTGCTAAACATTTTCATTGTCGAGTCTTTTGAAGCGGTTGAAGAGATTGCGAAGAACATCAACATGAGAGTCACGTTGAGTTGAGACTCCTTCATTTACTTTGGATAGCCTATCCCAGATAAGCTTGGCAGTTTCCAAAGCACTCACTCTTCCATACTGTCCTTTGCTCAGATGACCACATATGATATTCTTCGCTTGAGAATCGAGTTGCTTGAATCTCTTCACATCAGTAGTTCAGAGAGGGTGAGACTGTGGGAACATCATTTTCCACAACATACCAAAGATCGTTATCAATTGCCTCAAGATGCATTCGCATCTTGTTCTTCCAGTAGGGGTGTCCGTTCCATCGAAGGTAGGACACCCAGCAGAGACCTTGATCATACCTGAGGTCGACATAACTAAAACTCCAGGTGGTTAAACCAAATCACACAGAATAAGGGAGTACCTTGCTCTGATACCAATTGAAAGTGCGTTATATCGACTAGAGGGGGGTGAATAGGCGATTTTTATAAATTCTTCGCTGAGGAATTTGCTTGTGAGGAAATTCCTAAATGAAGAACTACTAGCAGCGGAATAAGTACTCAGAAGTAAACATAACAGGATACAAGCATAGTCATCATGGCGAGATGAAGACAAACACAGAGTACAGAAAGCGTAAACACAGGATAACACAAGAACGAAGACGGATAGACTGAAGAAATTGATCTAAGGAAATTGAGAAAGTCTTCAGTCAAAGTCTTCAAACAGATATGAACAGGCACACAACAACAGACATGAGGAAATGAAAGAGTTGATGAAATAGAACCAGTAGGCTTGGTGAAGACAATGATTTGGTAGACCAGTTCCAACTGCTGTCTCAAATGTACATCTGGTTGGAGCGGCTGAGTATTTAAACTCGAGGACACCCAGTCCCGGACACACAGTCCTCACCGTATTCTCCTTGAGCTAAGGTCACACAGACCTCACCCAAACACTCGTGGTAAGTCTTCAGGTGACTTCCGAACCTTCACAAACTAGGTCACTCGGCGATCCACAATTCCTCTTGGATGCTCTAGACCTTGACGCCTAACCGTCTAGAAGAAGCACAGTCTTCAAAGGAAACAAGCATCGGATCCACGCAGGATCAATCTCTTCAGTGATGCTCAATCACTTTGGGTTTGTAGGTGTTGGGTTTGGTTTTCCTCACTTGATGATTTTCGCTCTAAGTCCTCGGAGGATGGGATGCTCTCAATTGACAAGTGTCAGTTTCCCTCGGAGCAGCCAACCAGCTAGTGGTTGATGGGGACGGCTATTTATAGCCTAGGGAGCAGCCCGACATGATAAGACATAAATGCCCTTGTCTGATATCACCGTTAGGTGGGTAGATATTTTGGAACCGCTGGCGCATAGCACAGCAACGGTCGGAATTTTGACTATCAAAATCCTCAGGGCTATCATGTTCCTCACTATGCAGGTAATTCACACTGGTGAATTCCTAACTCCTCAGTCAGAACAAATTCCTCAGAGACCAGAAGAACTTCGTCTCTGTCACTGAAGAATATGACTGAACTGTATGAGATTTCCAATGGCTTCACTCGAAGGGATTGGTAGGTGTAGGATTTTGAGTTGAGCATCACATGGAAAGTTTTCCTTAGTATTTTCTCGACCCCCTTTAATAGTACGGTGTTTCGTATGACTCAAGAAAGAGAAAATGAAACTACGAAAACAAAAGTCTTCACGCTTCATGTTCCTCGAATGAATACCAAGTCTACAAGGTCACACCAATTTCTTCACTTTCAAAGTCTTCAAAAAGTCTTCAGATATACAAAGTCTTCAGACAAAGAACTTCATTTTTAGTGGTCGACTTTCTCTGCAAATATCAAACTCCTCATAGACCTATAGACCTGTGTACACTCACAAACGCATCAGTCCCTTAACCTATAAGTCTTCAATACACCAAAATCACTAGTCTGTAAAGAATGCAAGATTCATCATACTTCCCTAACTCCAAAAATTATGAGCAAAATATCTTACTGTATAAGATTTATCATAGCTCAATATGCAAAAGGTTTCAACATTATACCATTCCCTAACTTTTCTATGGAATTTTTGCAACAACGGTAAACTTTCTGTTTTCAAACAGCAACATGTATACTAGCAAAATAAGCGTGGCAAAGGCTATCCTTGACATTTTTATTGAAAATAAAGATGCAAAACATTATTCTAATTAACAGAAAGCAAAAACTAACAAAATAAAATGATGCTCCAAGCAAAACACATATCATGTGGTGAATAAAAATATAGCTCCAAGTAAAGTTACCGATGAACGAAGACGAAAGAGGGGATGCCATCCGGGGAATCCCCAAGCTTAGGCTCTTGATTGTCCTTGAATATTACCTTAGGGTTCCTTGGGCATCCCCAAGCTTAGGATCTTACCACTCCTTATTCCATAGTCCATCTAATCTTTACCCAAAACTTGAAAACTTCACAACACAAAACTCAAGAGAAAACTCGTAAGCTCTGTTAGTATAAGAAAATAAAACAACCACTTAGGTACTGTAATGAACTCATTCTAAATTCATATTGGTATAATATCTACTATATTCTAACTTATCTATGGTTCATACCCTTCGATACTACTCATAGATTCATGAAAATAAGCAAACAACACAATGGAAACAGAATCTGTCAAAAACAGAACAGTCTATAGTAATCTGTATCAAACGTATACTTATGGAACTACAAAAATCCTACCAAATTAGGAAGTCCTAATCAATTTGTGTACCAATCCATATAAAAAACGAATCAGAGCAGAAGCACGTTTCTGGGAATTATCAAAACTAATTTACTGGGTTAAAAAGTTTCTGATTTTCAGGAGGATCAACACAACTATCACTCTAAGCTATCCTAAAGGTCTTACTTGGCACTTTATTGAAACAAAAGCTAGAAAACATGATTACTACAGTAGAATAATCATGTGGACACACAAAAACAGTAAGGATAAATATTGGGTTGTCTCCCAACAAGTGCTTTTCTTTAATGCCTTTTAGCTAGGCATGATGATGACAATGATGCTCACATAAAAGATAAGAATTGAAACATAACGGGAGCATCATGAAGCATATAACTAGCAAATTTAAGCCTAACCCTCTTCCTATGCTTAGGCCTTGTTCGGTTTGGCAGGGTTTGAAGAGGTTTGAAAGGGATTGAAAGGGATTAAATCCCTTGCAAGTCAAAATCCTTCTCAAACCTCCCCAATCCCCTTCAATCCCTATGGCAAGAGGATAAACCGAACATGGCCTTAGGGATTTTGTGAGCAAATAACTTATGGGAACAATAATCAACTAGCATAGGAAGGCAAAACAAGCATAACTTCAAAACTTTAAGCACCTCGAGAGGAAACTTGATATTATTGCAATTCCTACAAGCATGTGTTCCTCCCTCATAATAATTTTCAGTAGCATCATGAATGAATTCAACAATATAACCAGCACCTAAAGCATTATTTCCATGATCTACTTGCATAAAAAATTTACTACTCTCCACATAAGCAAAATTCTTCTCATGAATAGTAGTGGGAGCAAACTCAACAAAATAATTATCATGTGAGGCATAATCCAATTGAAAACTAAAATCATGATGACAAGTTTCACGGTTATCATTATTCCTAATAGCATACAAGTCATCACAATAATCATCATAGATAGCAACTTTGTTCTCATAATCAATTGGAACCTCTTCCGAAATAATGGAATCATCACTAAATAAAGTTGACACTCTCCCAAATCCACTTTCATGTTCATCACAATAAGATTCAACATCCTCCAAAATAGTGGGATCACTACTTCCTAAAGTTGACACTCTTCCAAACCCACTTTCATCAATATAATTGAAAGTGCTAGTATCGACTTGAGGGGGGGTGAATAGGCGATTTTTATGTAAGTCTTCAAAACTTGGAAGTTTCGAAGACAAACAATAGAAATGACCTAGTTGATATGCAGCGGAAGATAAACTACCATAAGCAAACCATAGTCAAGTATGCAATGATGTGACAGTATAGGACTAATAGCAGCTAAGTAGTAAGGATCAGGATGGAAGATAGTATGACGCCAATTAACAGTAGTAGTCAAGCAATGAAGTCAAACAGATACACAGATAGGCAATGACTTCACGAAGACAAACTTAAGTAAAGGAAGGAAGAGGATAGAACCAGTCACTTGTTGAAGACACAGGATTTGTTGGACCAGTTCCAGTTGCTGTGACAACTGTACGTCTGGTTAGGGAGGCTGAGATTCAACTCAGAAGACCGTGCCTTCACCTTGTTCCCCTTGAGCTAAGGACACCTAGTCCTCGCCCAATCACTCTGGTAAGTCTTCAAGGTAGACTTCCGAACCTTCACAGACTTCGTTCACCGGCAATCCACAATGACTCTTGGATGCTCAGAACGCGACGCCTAACCGGCTGGAGGATACACAGTCCTCAAGTGTAATAAGTCTTCAGGTCACACAGACAGAAAGACTTCAGTGATGCCTAACACTCTTTGGCTCTGGGTGTTTGGACTTGGTCCTCGCAAGGATTTCTCTCTCTCAAAGGCTTCGAGGTGGGTTGCTCTCAAACGACAAAAGTTGTGCACTAACTCTGAGCAGCCACCAATTTATGGTGTAGGGGGTGGGCTATTTATAGCCACTGGGCAACCCGACCTGATATGTCCGAAATGACCCTGGGTCACTAAGGAACTGACACATGTTCCAACGGTCAGATTTCAAACACACACGGCAACTTTACTTGGGCTACAAGCAAAGCTGACTTATCCAGCTCAGGATAAGATTTGCTCTCATTGTCTTCGCTCGAAGACATAGGATTTGGGTTGAGCATCACTTCAGTCATTCTGACTTAGTTCACTTGGACCCCACTTAACAGTACAGTGGTTCCTATGACTCAACAAAGAAGAAAAGGAAATAGCGAAACAACACAGTCTTCGCACTCCATAGTCTTCACTCAATGTCTTCTCATGTCATAGTCTTCAATATGAATATCTTCACATACCACCATTGTCTTCAATGTCTTCATACATTTTTAGGGGTCATCTCCGGTAGGTAAACCGAATCAATGAGGGACACTACATGTGTTATCCTACAATTCTCACAAACGCATTAGTCCCCCAACCAACTTTGTCGTCAATACTCCAAAACCAACTAGGGGTGGCACTAGATGCACTTACAATAATCATCATAAATAGGATGCATGCTTTCATCATAATAAATTTGCTCATCAAAACTTGGGGGACAAAAAATATCATCTTCATCAAACATATCATCCCCAAGATTGTGGCTTTGCATATCATTAGCATCATGGGTATTCAAGGAATTCATACTAATTAACAACATTGCAATCATGCTCATCATTCACATATTTCATGCCAAGCATTCTATGTAATTCTTCTTCTAGCATATGAGCACAATTTTCCTTTTCATCATTCTCACAAAAAATATTAAAAAGATGAAGCGTATGAGACAAACTCAATTCCATTTTTTTTGTAGTTTTCTTTTATAAACTAAACTGGTGATAAAACAAGAAACAAAAAGATTCGATTGCAAGATATAAAGATATACCTTCAAGCACTCACCTCCCCGGCAACGGCGCCAGAAAAGAGCTTAGTTGACGGGGTGTGAGTGCCTCTTACCTAGCCTCCCCGGCAATGGCGCCAGAAAAGAGCTTGATGTCTACTACACAACCTTCTTCTTGTAGACGTTTTTGGGCCTCCAAGTGCAGAGGTTTGTAGGACAGCAGCAAATTTCCCTCAAGTGGATGACCTAAGGTTTATCAATCCGTAGGAGGCGTAGGATGAAGATGGTCTCTCTCAAGCAACCCTGCAACCAAATAACAAAGAGTCTCTTGTGTTTCCAACACACCCAATACAATGGTAAATTGTATAGGTGCACTAGTTCGGCGAAGAGATGGTGATACAAGTGCAATATGGATAGTAGATATAGGTTTTTGTAATCTGAAAATATAAAAACAGCAAGGTAACTAATGATAAAAGTGAGCACAAACGGTATTGCAATGGTAGGAAACAAGGCATAGGGTTCATACTTTCACTAGTGCAAGTTCTCTCAACAATAATAACATAACTAGACCATATAACTATCCCTCAACATGCAACAAAGAGTCACTCGAAATCCACTAATAGCAGAGAACAAACGAAGGGATTATGGTAGGGTACGAAACCACCTCAAAGTTATCATTTCTTCTCGATCTATTCAAGAGTTCATAGTAAAATAACACGAAGCTATTCTTTCCGTTCAATCTATCATAGAGTTCATACTAGAATAACACCTTAAGACACAAATCAACCAAAACCCTAATGTCACCTAGATACTCCATTGTCACCTCAAGTATCTGTGGGCATGCTTATACGATATGCATCACACAATCTCAGATTCATCTATTCAACCAACATAAAGTATATCAAAGAGTGCCCCAAAGTTTCTACCGGAGAGTCAAGACGAAAACGTGTGCCAACCCCTATGCATAGGTTCATGGGCGGAACCCGCAAGTTGATCACCAAAACATACATCAAGTGGATCACATGATATCCCATTGTCACCACAGATAAGCACGACAAGACATACATCAAGTGTTCTCAAATCCTTAAAGACTCAATCCGATAAGATAACTTCAAAGGGAAAACTCAATCCATTACAAGAGAGTAGAGGGGGAGAAACATCATAAGATCCAACTATAATAGCAAAGCTCGTGATACATCAAGATCATGCCATAGAGAGAACACGAGAGAGAGAGAGAGAGATCAAACACATAGCTACTGGTACATACCCTCAGCCCCGAGGGTGAACTACTCCCTCCTCGTCATGGATAGCGCCGGGATGATGAAGATGGCCACCGGTGAGGGATCCCCCCTCCGACAGGGAGCCAGAACGGGCTCCTGAGAGGTTTTTGGTGGCTATAGAGGCTTGCGGCGGCGGAACTCCCAATCTATCTTGTTTTTCGATGGTTTTAGGGTATATGGGAATATATAGGTGAAAGAAGTCGGTCGGGGGAGCCTCGAGGGGCCCACGAGGGTGGAGGGCACGCCCAGGGGGTGGGCGCGCCCCTATCTCGTGGCCTCCTCGACGCTTCCCTGGCTTGCACTCCAAGTTCCCGGTATTGCGTTTGTTCCAAAAATAACTTTTCCGAAGGTTTCATTCCGTTTGGACTCCGTTTGATATTCCTTTTCTTCGAAACACTGAAATAGGCAATAAAACTGCAATATGGGCTTGGCCTACGGTTAATATGTTAGTCCCAAAAGTAATATAAAAGTGTATAATAAAGCCCGTAATCATTCAAAACTGATAATAAAATAGCATGAATGCTTCATAAATTATAGATACGTTGGAGACATATCAAGTACCCGGACAATCTGAGCACATGCTCACTGGTTGAGCTATTCTCCTCCATCTTGTAGGCAAAGTACTATCAGAGGTCTCATACCTCTTGACAAGGGCATGAGTATGAAATACCAATTTCAACTCTTGGAACATCTTATATGCTCGGTGGCGTTCAAAACATTTTTGAAGTCCCGGTTTTAAGCCGTAAAGCATGGTGCACTAAACTATCAAGTAGTCATCATACCGAGCTTTTGTCAAAACATTCATAACGTCTGCATCTACTCCTGCAATAGGTTGGTCACCTAGTGGTGCATCAAGGACATAATACTTCTGTGCGGCAATGAGGAAAATCCTTAGATCATGGACCAAGTCCGCATCATTGCTACTATCATCTTTCAACATAGTTTTTCTCTAGGAACATATAAAAATAAACGGGGAGCAACATCACGAGCTATTGATCTACAACATAGTTATGCAAATACTATCAGGACTAAGTTCATGATAAATTAAAGTTCAGTTAATCAAATTACTTAAGAACTCCCACTTAGATAGACATCCCTCTAGTCATCTAAATGATCACGTGATCTAAATCAACTAAACCATGTCCGATCATCACGTGAGATGGAGTAGTATTAAATGGTGAACATCACTATGTTGATCATATCTACTATATGATTCACGTTCGACCTTTCGGTCTCCAGTGTTCCAAGGCCATATCTGCATATGCTAGAGGCTCGTCAAGTTTAACCCGAGTATTCTGCGTGTGCAAAACTGGCTTCCACCCGTTGTATGTGAACGTAGAGCTTATCACACCCGATCATCACGTGGTGTCTCAGCACAAAGAACTGTCACAACGATGCATACTCAGGGAGAACACTTATAGCTTGAAATTTTAATAAGGGATCATCTTATAAAGCTACCTCCGAACTAAGCAAAATAAGATGTATAAAAGATAAACATCACATGCAATCAAAATATATGACATGATATGGCCATCATCATCTTGTGCCTTTAATCTCCATCTCCCAAGCATCGTCATGATATCCATCGTCACCGGCATGACACCATGATCTCCATCATCTTGATCTATATCAATGCTTCGTCACATGGTCGTCTCACAAACTATTGCTCTTGCAACTATTGATATCGCATAGCGATAAAGTAAAGAAATTATTTGGCGCTTGCATCTTATGCAATAAAGAGACAACCATAAGGCTTCTACCAGTTGTCGATAACTTCAACAAAACATGATCATCTCATACTCAACTTATATCTCATCACGTCTTGACCATATCACATCACAACAAGCCCTGCAAAAACAAGTTAGATGTCCTCTACTTTGTTGTTGCAAGTTTTACATTGCTGCTACGGGCTTAGCAAGAACCGTTCTTACCTGCGCATCAAAAACCACAACGATTTTCGTCAAGTATGTGATGTTTTCACCTTCAACAAGGATCGGGCGTAGCCACACTCAATCAACTAAAGTTGGAGAAACTAACACCCACCAGCCACCTGTGTGCGAAGCACGTCGGTAGAACCAGTCTTGCGTAAGCGTACGCGTAATTCTATCCGGGCCGCTTCATCGAACAATACCGCTGAATCAAAGTATGACATGCTGGTAAGCAGTATGACTAGTATCGCCCACAACTCACTTGTGTTCTACTCGTGCATATAACATCTACGCATAAATCTGGCTCGGATGCCACTGTTGGGGAACGTAGTAATTTCAAAAAAATTCCTACGCACATGCAAGATCATGGTGATGCATAGCAACGAGAGGGAAGAGTGTTGTCTATGTACCATCGTAGACCGTAAGCGGAAGCGTTATGACAACGCAGTTGATGTAGTTGTACGTCTTCACGATCGACCCATCCTAGTACCAAACGTACGGCACCTCCACGATCTGCACACGTTCAGCTCGGTGATGACCCACAAACTCACGATCCAGTAGATCTTCGAGGGAGAGCTTCGTCAGCACGACGGTGTGATGACGGTGATGATGAAGCTACTGGTGCAGGGCTTCGCCTAAGCACTACGATGATATGACCGAGGTGGATTATGGTGGAGGGGGGCACCGCACACGGCTAAAAGATCAATAATCAAGTTGTGTCCATGGGGTGCTCCCTCCCCCGTATATAAAGGAGTGGAGGAGGGGAGGGTGACGGTGTCCTGGACTAGGGGGTACTCACCACGTCGTCTCCCGATCAGTTGGATTGGGCCGAGGACCCCCATGGCCATATACTCATGGGCCAGTTCGGACAACCCCTGCCGCATACAAGGAAGACTCCACAAGACTTGGTACCCAAGACAAGGATTCTCCTAAACCCTAGGCCTCCAGTGTCTTATATAAACCGAGGCCAGGCTAGTCAATAGACAATCTCATATTCATTACTACAATCTCATGTTAGACACATGTACTCTCTACTACACCCATATGAATACAATCAAAAGCAGCATGTAGGGTATTATCTCATCAAGAGAGCCCGAAGCTGGGTAAAACCCCGTGTCCATGTTACCATCACTCCAAGACGCCTAGCTTAGGACCCCTACTACGAGATACGCTGGATATTGAATCGACATTGGTGCTTTCATTAAGAGCCTGCTAGGTGATCACCGCGCATCGATGAATTAGCAGGTGATATTTTTTCAGTTAAATCCGTATAGAATAAGGCAATTTCTTCTCGAAGTATTACTACTGCCTTGTTGTATTGTTTGCAGATGTGTTTCGGTCTCGCGAGCAGCGGCGATTTTTTCGCATGACTCGGCCACAGTAGGATGGCCGAGGTATTCGCGAGGTGCGCGTGCGTATGGCCGAACATATAGGAGCCGCCCTACACCTCTGCTACATCGGAGACATTAGGCCAAGGCAAACCCATGCATGCAAGCATGGATTGAATAGTGATTCATCCGCACGCGGATCAAGGGAACAATTCTTTTTGTGGGCTTTGTCCTCCTCTGCACGTGAGCTATCAGGAGAGTGCACCAATTTGCTAACTAGAACTATTAGTTAATTGGAATACAAGACGGTTACAATGAATTGTGTGCCTCGTCCCTTGCTATACTAGTTACATAAAGGCCAAACTAATATTTGTTTCTTCCTTTTTTTCATCAATTGTCACGGCAACCCCCCATGGAGATCAACCCGGCCAGCAGGATCTGAGGTTGGCTGACAGGGTTCGGCTAGGCGGCGTTCCAGCTGAGGACGGGACAGAGCTTGCACCAGCGTGTGCGAACCGAGATGTTGTATTAATCCCGTCGGTCGCTGACAACATCAGGGAGATTCACTTCCTTTTGTTTTTCAATTCAGCTTCTAGTCGTTCTACTACCTTTTGGAGAAGTATGTAAGTACTAACTACTCCTACTAATGCAATTGATTTAGTCTTGCAGCACGATCTCCTAAACCTAGTTGGTGGACACTAGTAATCCAACCAGTATTACTACTGCACGTTTGGTGAATCTTCATATAAAGATTGAAGCAGTCCGACTCTCGGTATCCGTTCAGTATGAATCAGTTCTTCTTGCTTCCGTCTGCCGCGGTCATCATCGTCGAACAGTGTATCCAGATTTTTGTCCGCGGTCTCACAAACGTCGCATCTACAACTGGATCCGCCCTATAAAATGGAGGCTATTAGTCCTTCGCCACCACCAAGCTCGGCCCCGGTAATCAACTCGACCGCGTCACACAGTCAACTCTGTGGGCCGACATCGTCGTCCTCTTGCGTCGATCAAGTTGTGGCGTCGCCTCAGCGCGCGTCCCTGTGTCAACATCTCCGCGGCAACTCTGTTGGGACGACCTTGGCGTTCAGGCCATATTTCTTTAATTATTTACTTTACTTAAATTCATTAAGTAGAGGATTTTTTATATATAAAAATATATTGTTATTACCTCTGGCTTGGACTATTTTATCTGTGCAGGCAATTGACTTAGATCGGGCCGCACTATCCCCACGGCGTGGTATCCTCGTCGCCGACCTCCATCGACCGAATTGTGTCATCGCCTTGGAGCGATGCCCTGTGTTGGCAACCCCGCATTGTCGCTTCATCAACCTACCCGGCAGGAGATTCCAGTGTCACCCGGCGACCTGCTCCATCACCTTGGCTAGACTGGGGGCTTCACCTCTTCGGAGTGCCGAGCTCTTCGCTCGGCCACATCGGGCTTGGGGGCTGAGACCTTGTCCCGCACCAAGCTCGGACCGCGTCATCAATGCCTAACACATTAACCAGCTAAGTCGCTTTGATGCTCAAAAACTTCCAGTTTTAAATTTTGTTCGGTTCGACCAAGCATTATACTTCTTTGGCAAAAAGTTGCTTGTGAAAATCTTCCTTGTCAAAACTTTGTTTGTGACGCGCAAATTCAAATACCCAGTTTACTTGGGGGCTTCCTTTATTAAGCCTTTCCTCTTGCATATGATTATACTTGTACGGATTCGTTCCTTGTGTTGGGGAACATAGCAGAAATTCAAAATTTTCCTACGTGTCACCAAGATCTATCTATGGAGAGACCAGCAACGAGTAGAAGGAGAGTGCATCTACATACCCTTGTAGATCGCTAAGCGGAAGCGTTCAAGTGAACGGGGTTGATGGAGTCGTACTCGTCGTGATTCAAATCACCGATGATCAAGTGCCGAACGTACGGCACCTCCGCGTTCAACACACGTACAGCCCGGTGACGTCTCCCACGCCTTGATCCAGCAAGGAGAGAGGGAGAGGTTGAGGAAGACTCCATCCAACAGCAGCACAACGGCGTGGTGGTGATGGAGGAGCGTGGCAATCCCGCAGGGCTTCGCCAAGCACCATGGGAGAGGAGGAGGAGGAGAGGCAGGGCTGCACCAACGAGAGGAGAAGTACTCATGTCTATGGCAGCCCCAAAACTCATCTATATATAGGGGGAAGGGGAGGGCTGCGCCCCCTTTAGGGTTTCCCACCCCAAGGGGCGGCGGCCAGCCTCCAGATGGCATCTGGTGCGGCGGCCAGAGGGGGAGAGAGGGGAGGCGCAGGGAGCATGGGCCTTAGGGCCCATCTGCCCTAGGGTTTGCCCCCTCCCACTCTCCCCTGCGCCTTGGGCCCCTTGTGGGGGGCGCACCAGCCCACCTGGGGCTGGTTCCCTCCCACACATGGCCCATGCAGCCCTCCGGGGTTGGTGGCCCCACTTGGTGGACCCCCGGGACCCTCCCGGTGGTCCCGGTACAATACCGATAAACCCCGAAACTCTTCCGGTGTCCAAAACAGGACTTCCCATATATAAATCTTTACCTCCGGACCATTCCGGAACTCCTAGTGACGTCCGGGATCTCATCCGGGACTCTGAACAACATTTGGTAACCACATACAAGCTTCCTTTATAACCCTAGCGTCATCGAACCTTAAGTGTGTAGACCCTACGGGTTCGGGAGACATGCAGACATGACCGAGACGTTCTCCGGTCAATAACCAACAGCGGGATCTGGATACCCATGTTGGCTCCCACATGTTCCACGATGATCTCATTGGATGAACCACGATGTCAAGGACTTAATCAATCCCGTATTCAATTCCCTTTGTCTAGCGGTATTTTACTTGCCCGAGATTCGATCATCGGTATACCGATACCTTGTTCAATCTCATTACCGGCAAGTCACTTTACTCGTTCCATAACACATCATCCCGTGATCAACTCCTTGGTCACATTGCGCATATGATGATGTCCTACCGAGTGGGCCCAGAGATACCTCTCCGTTTACACGGAGTGACAAATCCCAGTCTCGATCCGCATAAAACAATAGATACTTTCGGAGATACCTGTAGTGCACCTTTATAGTCACCCAGTTACGTTGTGACGTTTGATACACCCAAAGCACTCCTACGGTATCCAGGAGTTACACGATCTCATGGTCAAAGGAAGAGATACTTGACATTGGCAAAGCTCTAGCAAATGAACTACACGATCTTTTGTGCTAGTCTTAGGATTCGGTCTTGTCCATCACATCATTCTCCTAATGATGTGATCCCGTTATCAACGACATCCAATGTCCATATCCAGGAAACCATGACTATCTGTTGATCACAACGAGCTAGTCAACTAGAGGCTCACTAGGGACATATTGTGGTCTATGTATTCACACGTGTATTACGATTTCCGGATAATACAGTTATAGCATGAATAAAAGACAATTATCATGAACAAGGAAATATAATAATAAAACTTTTACTATTGCCTCTAGGGCATATTTCCAACAGTCTCCCACTTGCACTAGAGTCAATAATCTAGTTCACATTGCCATGTGATTAACACTCATAGGTCACATCGCCATGTGACTAATACCCAAGAGTTTACTAGAGTCAATAGTCTAGTTCACATCACTATGTGATTAACACTCAATGAGTTTTATGTTTGATCATGTTGCTTGTGAGAGAGGTTTTAGTCAACGGGTCTGGACCTTTCAGATCCGTGTGTGCTTTACAAATCTCTATGTCATCTCCTAGATGTAGCTACCACGCTCTATTTGGAGCTATTCCAAATAACTGTTCTACTTGGAGCTATTCTAAAATGTTGCTCCATTATATGTATCCGGTATCTCTACTCAGAGCTATCCGGATAGGTGTTAAGCTTGCATCGACGTAACCTTTACGATGAACTCTTTTACCACCTCCATAATCGAGAAAATTCCTTAGTCCACTAGTTACTAAGGATAACTATGACCGCTGTACTATGATCCATTCATGGATCACTCTTGTACCCCTTGACTGACTCATGGCAAGGCACACTTTAGGTGCGGTACACAGCATAGCATACTGTAGAGCCTATGTCTTAAGCATAGGAGACGACCTTCGTCCTTTCTCTCTATTCTGCCGTGATTGAGCTTTAAGTCTTAACTTCATACCTTACATCTCAGGCAAGAACTCCCTCTTTGACTGATCCATCTTGAACACCTTCAAGATCATGTCAAGGTATGTGCTCATTTGAAAGTATTATTAAGCATTTTGATCTATCCTTATAGATCTTGATGCTCAATGTTCAAGTAGCTTAATCCAGGTTTTCCATTGAAAAACACTTTCAAAATAACCCTATATGCTTTCCAGAAATTCTACGTCATTTCTGATCAACAATATGTCAACAACATATACTCATCAGAAATTCTATAGTGCTCCCACTCACTTCTTTGGAAATACAAGTTTCTCATAAACTTTGTACAAACCCAAACTCTTTGATCATCATCAAAGCATACATTCCAACTTCGAGATGCTCACTCCAGTCCTTAGAAGGATCGCTGGAGCTAGCATACCTTTTAGCATCCTTAGGATCGACAAAACTTTTCTGATTGTATTGCATACAACATTTCCTTACGAAAACTAGTAAGGAAACTTGTCTTGACATCCATCTGCCAGATTTCATAAATGCAGCTAATGCTAACATGATTCCGACGGACTTTAAGCATCGCTACGAGTGAGAAAATCTCATCGTAGTCAACTCCTTGAACTTGTCGGAAAACACTTCGCCACAAGTCGAGCTTCATTGATGGTGACATTACCATCCACGTCCGTCTTCTTCTTAAAAGATCCATTTATCTCAATGGATTGCCGATCATCGGGCAAGTCCATCAAAGTCCATGCTTTGTTCTGATATATGGATACTATCTCGGATTTCATGGCTTCTAACCATTTGTCGGAATTCGGGCCCACCATCGCTTCTCCATAGCTCGCAGGTTCATTGTTGTCTAGCAACATGACCTTCAAGACAGGATCACCTTACCACTCCGAAGTAGTACGTGTCCTTGTCGTCCTACGAGGTTCGGTAGTGACTTGATCCAAAACTTCATGATCACTATCATAAGTTTTCCACTTCAATTGGTGTAGGTGCCACAGGAACAACTTCCTATGCCCTGCTACACACTAGTTGAAGTGACAGTTCAATAACCTCATCAAGTCTCCACCATCCTCCCACTCAACTCTTTCGAGAGAAACCTTTCCTCGAGAAAGGACCCGATTCAAGAAACAATCCATATTGCTTTCGGATCTGAATTAGGAGGTATACCCAACTGTTTTGGGTGTCCTATGAAGATGCATTTTATCCGCTTTGGGTTCGAGCTTAATCCTGAAACTTTTTCACATAAGCGTCGCAGCCCCAAACCTTTAAGAAACGACAACTTAGGTTTCTCTAAACCATAATTCATACGGTGTCATCTCAACGGAATTACGTGGTGCCCTATTTAAAGTGAATGTGGTTGTCTCTAATGCCTAACCCATGAACAATAGTGGTAATTCGATAAGAGACATCATGGTACGCACCATATCCAATAGGGTGCAACTATGATGTTCAGACACACCATCACACTATGGTGTTCTAGGCGGTATTAATTGCGAAACAATTTCCACAATGTCTTAATTGTGTGCCAAAACTCGTAACTCAGATATTCATCTCTATGATCATATCATAGACATTTTATCCTCTTGTCACAATGATCTTCTACTTCACTCTGAAATTACTTGAACCATTCAATAATTCAGACTTGTGTTTCATCAAGTAAATATTCTCAACATCTACTCGAATCATCTGTGAAGTAAGATCATAACGATATTCATTGCATGCCTCAGCACTCATTGGATTGGACACATCAAAATGTGTTACTTCCAACAAGTTGCTATCTTGTTCCATCTTACTGAAAACGAGGCTTTTCAGTCATCTTGCCCATGTGGTATGATTTGCATATCTCAAGTGATTCAAAATCAAGTGAGTCCAAACAATCCATCTGCATGGAGTTTCTTCATGCATATACTCCAATAGACATGGTTCGCATGTCTCACACTTTTCAAAAACGAGTGAGTCCAAAGATCCATCAACATGGAGCTTCTTCATGCGTTTTATACCAATATGACTTACATGGCAGTGCCACAAGTAAGTGGTACTATCATTACTATCTTATATCTTTTGGCATGAAAATGTGTATCACTACGATCGAGATTCAATGAACCATTCATTTTAGGTGTAAGACCATTGAAGGTATTATTCAAATAAACAGAGTAACCATTATTCTCCTTAAATGAATAACTGTATTGCGATAGACATAATCCAATCATGTCTATGCTCAACGCAAACACCAATCTCGATGGTAGAGGGAGCGTGTGATGCTTGATCATATCAACATTGGAAACACTTCCAACACATATCGTCATCTCACCTTTAGCTAGTCTCCGTTTATTCCGTAGCTTTTATTTCGAGTTACTAACACTTAGCAACCGAACCGGTATCTAATACCCTGGTGCTACTAGGAGTACTAGTAAAGTACACATTAACATAATGTATATCCAATATACTTCTATCGACCTTGCCAGCCTTCTCATCTACCAAGTATCTAGGGTAATTCTGCTCTAGTGACTATTCCCCTTATCACAGAAGCACTTAGTCTCGGGTTTGGGTTCAACCTTGGGTTTCTTCACTAGAGCAGCAGCTGATTTGCCGTTTCATGAAGTATCCCTTCTTGCCCTTGCCCTTCTTGAAACTAGTGGTTTCACCAACCATCAACAATTGATGCTCCTTCTTGATTTCTACTTTCGCGGTGTCAAACATCGTGAGTACCTCAAGGATCACCATATCTATCCCTGATATATTATAGTTCATCACGAAGCTCTAGCAGCTTGGTGGCAATGTCTTTGGAGAAACATCACTATCTCATCTGGAAGATCAACTCCCACTCGATTCAAGTGATTGTTGCACTCAGACAATCTGAGCACAAGCTCAACGATTGAGCTTTTCTCCCTTAGTTTGCAGGCTAAGAAAATCGTCGGAGGTCTTATACCTCTTGACGTGGGCACGAGGCTGAAATCCCAATTTCAGCCCTCGAAACATCTCATATGTTCCGCGATGTTTTGAAAAACATCTTTGGTGCCTCTACTTAAGCCATTTAAGTGAACTATCACGTAGTTATCAAAACGTGTATGTCCGATGTTCGCAACATCCACAAATGACGTTTGGGGTTCAGCACACTGAGCAGTGCATTAAGGACATAAGCTTTCTACTGTCTGCATAATTGCTACTATCAACTTTCAAACTATATTTTCTCTAGGAACATATCTAAAACAGTAGAACTAAAGCGCGAGCTACGACATAATTTGCAAAAGGTCTTTTGACTATGTTTAGGATAATTAAGTTCATCTTATGAACTCCCACTCAGATAGACATCCCTCTGGTCATCTAAGTGATTACATGATCCGAGTCAACTAGGCCGTGTCCGATCATCACGTGAGACGGACTAGTCATCATCGGTGAACATCTTCATGTTGATCGTATCTACTATACGACTCATGCTCGACCTTTCAGTCTCCGTGTTCCGAGGCCATGTCTGTACATGCTAGGCTCGTCAAGTTAACCCTAAGTGTTTTGCTGTGTAAAACTGTCTTACACCCGTTGTATGTGAACGTAAGAATCCATCACACCCGATCATCACGTGGTGCTTAGAAGCGACGAACTGTAGCAACGGTGCACAGTTAGGGGAGAACACTTCTTGAAATTGTTGTAAGGGATCATCTTATTTACTACCGTCGTTCTAAGCAAACAAGATGCATAATCATAATAAACATCACATGCAATTATATAGTTGTGACATGATATGGCCAATATCATATAGCTCCATTGATCTTCATCTTCGGGGCTCCATGATCATCTTGTCACCGGCTTGACACCATGATCTCCATCATCATGATCTCCATCATCGTGTCTTCATGAAGTTGTCACGCCAACGACTACTTCTACTTCTATGGCTAACGCGTTTAGCAATAAAGTAAAGTAGTTTACACGGCGTTCTTCAATGACACGCAGGTCATACAATAAATAAAGACAACTCCTATGGCTCCTGCCGGTTGTCATACTCATCGACATGCAAGTCGTGAATCCTATTACAAGAACATGATCAATCTCATACATCACATATATCATTCATCACATCCTTTTGGCCATATCACATCACATAGCATACCCTGCAAAAACAAGTTAGACGTCCTCTAATTGTTGTTTGCATGTTTTACGTGGCTGCTATGGGTTTCTAGCAAGAACGTTTCTTACCTACGCAAGACCACAACGTGATATGCCAATTGCTATTTACCCTTCATAAGGACCCTTTTCATCGAATCCGTTCCGACTAAAGTGGGAGAGACTGGCACCCGCTAGCCACCTTATGCACCAAGTGCATGTCAATCGGTGGAACCTGTCTCACGTAAGAGTACGTGTAAGGTCGGTCCGGGCCACTTCATCCCACAATACCGTCGAAACAAGATTGGACTAGTAACGGTAAGCATATTGAACGACATCAACACCCACAACTACTTTGTGTTCTACTCGTGCAAAGAATCTACGCAATAGACCTAGCTCATGATGCCACTGTTGGGGAACGTAGCAGAAATTCAAAATTTTCCTACGTGTCACCAAGATCTATCTATGGAGAGACCAGCAACGAGTAGAAGGAGAGTGCATCTACATACCCTTGTAGATCGCTAAGCGGAAGCGTTCAAGTGAACGGGGTTGATGGAGTCGTACTCGTCGTGATTCAAATCACCGATGATCAAGTGCCGAACGTACGGCACCTCCGCGTTCAACACACGTACAGCCCGGTGACGTCTCCCACGCCTTGATCCAGCAAGGAGAGAGGGAGAGGTTGAGGAAGACTCCATCCAACAGCAACACAACGGCGTGGTGGTGATGGAGGAGCGTGGCAATCCCGCAGGGCTTCGCCAAGCACCATGGGAGAGGAGGAGGAGGAGAGGCAGGGCTGCACCAACGAGAGGAGAAGTACTCATGTCTATGGCAGCCCCAAAACTCATCTATATATAGGGGGAAGGGGAGGGCTGCGCCCCCTTTAGGGTTTCCCACCCCAAGGGGCGGCGGCCAGCCTCCAGATGGCATCTGGTGCGGCGGCCAGAGGGGGAGAGAGGGGAGGCGCAGGGAGCATGGGCCTTAGGGCCCATCTGCCCTAGGGTTTGCCCCCTCCCACTCTCCCCTGCGCCTTGGGCCCCTTGTGGGGGGCGCACCAGCCCACCTGGGGCTGGTTCCCTCCCACACATGGCCCATGCAGCCCTCCGGGGTTGGTGGCCCCACTTGGTGGACCCCCGGAACCCTCCCGGTGGTCCCGGTACAATACCGATAAACCCCGAAACTCTTCCGGTGTCCAAAACAGGACTTCCCATATATAAATCTTTACCTCCGGACCATTCCGGAACTCCTCGTGACGTCCGGGATCTCATCCGGGACTCCGAACAACATTCGGTAACCACATACAAGCTTCCTTTATAACCCTAGCGTCATCGAACCTTAAGTGTGTAGACCCTACGGGTTCGGGAGACATGCAGACATGACCGAGACGTTCTCCGGTCAATAACCAACAGCGGGATCTGGATACCCATGTTGGCTCCCACATGTTCCACGATGATCTCATTGGATGAACCACGATGTCAAGGACTTAATCAATCCCGTATTCAATTCCCTTTGTCTAGCGGTATTTTACTTGCCCGAGATTCGATCATCGGTATACCGATACCTTGTTCAATCTCGTTACCGGCAAGTCACTTTACTCGTTCCATAACACATCATCCCGTGATCAACTCCTTGGTCACATTGCGCATATGATGATGTCCTACCGAGTGGGCCCAGAGATACCTCTCCGTTTACACGGAGTGACAAATCCCAGTCTCGATCCACATAAAACAATAGATACTTTCGGAGATACCTGTAGTGCACCTTTATAGTCACCCAGTTACGTTGTGACGTTTGATACACCCAAAGCACTCCTACGGTATCCAGGAGTTACACGATCTCATGGTCAAAGGAAGAGATACTTGACATTGGCAAAGCTCTAGCAAATGAACTACACGATCTTTTGTGCTAGTCTTAGGATTGGGTCTTGTCCATCACATCATTCTCCTAATGATGTGATCCCGTTATCAACGACATCCAATGTCCATAGCCAGGAAACCATGACTATCTATTGATCACGACGAGCTAGTCAACTAGAGGCTCACTAGGGACATATTGTGGTCTATGTATTCACACGTGTATTACGATTTCCGGATAATACAGTTATAGCATGAATAAAAGACAATTATCATGAACAAGGAAATATAATAATAAAACTTTTATTATTGCCTCTAGGGCATATTTCCAACACCTTGTTCGTGTATTACGCCACAATATGCACCATGTTGACTTAAGCGATTTGCAAGCTGGGTTGCCTTGCTCATGTGTTTACCCCTACGTTCCTGATTGTTCGGCTAGGAAGTAAAGGGAGCACCTCTGCGATTGTCACGATCGGGTCATCCGAGCTCGGACCTCAGGCTGGTGAAGCCAAAAGCTAGCGCTCTTATTGTTTTCAACGATGGTCGGCACACAATAGAACTCATGAGTACAAAAAATCTATTGCACAAGTCTCATAAGTAACAATGATCAACCGAAGAAAGGTATCGGTGGAGGTACTATTTTCTTCGAAGATGCTTCTTACACTTTGTCAGTAATATAGCATAAGTTCCCTGGGCGTGCTTTGTCTGTTACAGCCTTATGGCCTGATTGCCTGGTTATCGGAAACATCGTCGATATTCTCGACAGGTGGAGTACATAATACTTTTCGGCCCTTTGCCGAAGAGGGAGAAGCCGACGGTCGGTTAAGACGTGTTTAAAGTTCGGGTGAACACATATATGATATAAGTACTTCGGTACATACAATCATTATACATAAAATTCTTTTACCCGAGTCATTCAGGGGCTCTTAAATTTATGTGAGCTATTTTATAATAAGTGTTCTTCTTCTTAGCCGTTGCAAAGTCTTTTTTCTATCACTCCTTTTTTCGACGCGAGTGTGTGGTCAATAGCCGGGGAGCCTAATTTCTCTCTCAAAGCCGCTAAAGTTTGCTAAACTGGCCTAACGAGAAGTACTCCGCCTTCGGGATAGGAGGTTGAAGCCGTAGGCTGACCCGCTTGAAGTCTTGAGATAGGATATGTCATGTTAAAGCATGACAGAAGCACAATTTTTTTTTCTAAAACCAATTTTCTGATTGGCACCGAACAATTGATCTAGTTCGGACGTCGAGTTTTTCCTAACATTTTTGGTTTTCCAATCCTATGGCACTTTTCAACTATTTGTGTGTTTTCCGCATAAGTCTCGCAGTGCAACGCCGGACGCCTTTAGGGATTCGGCAAAAATTCTTGGATATTGCTATATATGCATCAGTTTCAAATTGTGTCTTCGGTCAATAGTTGGGTTGCCCGGCTCCTGTGCTTGCCTCCTATGTTCCGCTTTGTTCGTCTAGGTGTGCAAAGGGAGAACCACTACGATTGTGCTTCCAGCTCGCATGGTTAAGCACCGCAGTGGACAAAGCCGAAAACTGACTGTCACAATAAGCGTAAACTGGTCAGCGGTCCGATGACTGTATTAAATGATGGGCCATTCATAGCATTGGCTGAAGTGTTTACGGCTTGACTTCGGCTGTTGCCGAACACTTACCGGGGGGCTACTTGCTGGCCTCCCAACTTTAAGCTCCTATGACTAAGTGAAAGATATAAAGCCCGCATATCTGGTTGCCTCGTTTCCGCCAACATAACCGCCTTCGGGCACCGAGACGTCGGCTAAGGGTTGTTTTGTTATTTCGGAAACACCCTGTGTAGCATCTACAATGGGGTAGAATCCGGCGATGGGCCACTTTTAGATTATAAACGGTCGCAACGGAAGTAAAAATTTGGGTTCATTTAGACCACAGAGTTTGGAAGCTTTCCCCGAACTAAATCCTCAGTATTTTCCTCCCACATTGGTCGGAGCTGAGGTTTCATGATCATGCTTAGCATGACAACCCAAAGAAAGGAACCGATAGCGGGACTATTTTCTTTGGACGATGTTTCTTATGTTAAACAATAATATAACATGTCTCTCTGTGTACCTTTGTTTATAAAACCGTATGGCCAGATTGCTTTGTTTGCCGTAAATCTTTGCCCTCATAAAGGCTTTATAAAGTGGGACAAACACTCACTGGCTACTGGCCGAGGAGGTTGAAGCCGATGGTTGGTCAACAAAGTTTTGTACAATGCGGATTCGAGTATTAATGATGTAGAGTACTTGGATACATAGAATCATTACACATAATTTGTGATTTTACTTCGGACATCGATCCTTCATTCGGCCACCCGTGCCCACATTAAGGCTCGGGGCTACTGGGCTTCGTGCTTATCATTTACAAATATTAAAAGGGCACATCGATCCCCTGATCTGGTGTTGCCACCCGACCAGTGTCTCGGGAGCTACTACACTGACAATCCAATGCAGAAAATTTAAAGCGGAATATAGTTTTCAAGGAGATTATTATCCTTAGGTTGGTCGGCCGCACCTAACCTGAGTCTCGTGGACTTTGCACACCGCATTTCTATTCCTAAGTATGCTGCCGAGCTGGGAATTGATCCTCAGGCTGATTTTATGAATCGACCTGAGTCTCAGGGGCTACTAGGGTCAGCGGTTTGATTTTTTTCCTTCAGATGCATCCCGGATATTAGGCCAACACGCACCTTGAGGGCTACTGGCTATACATCTCGGCAGAGATTACATTGCATAATTCAGAATTAAATTCATAACAATCAGCCCATGGCCGAGGTGGTGCACCACCTCGGATACAGTCCGGCATTGGTGCTCGACTACAATAGACACCCCGGAAGCAGTCCGGCATAAAGCTCGGACGCTAGTGGCTGGCTCCATAGAGGGCATTTACGGCATTAAGCTCGGCTAAAGTCCTTCAAGTTTTTTGAACCAAGGTGATCTATGACACCTCAAATATAGTCTGGCGTTGGAGCTTGGACATAGTCCGGCATTGGAGCTTGGACATAGTCCGACGTTGGAGCTCGGATACAGTCTAGCATTGGAGCTTGGACATAGTCCCGCGTTCGAGCTTAGACATAGTCCGGCGTTGGAGCTTGGACATAGTCCAGCGTTGGAGCTTGGATACATTCCGGCGTTGGAGCTCGGAAGCGGTCCAGCGTTGGTGCTCGGCTGCTAAAGATACCTCGAATGCAGTCTGGCCTTGGAGCTCGGACGCAAGAGGACGTTACCGCTCAGGAACAACTTCAAACCCGAGGTATGACATTAAACTAACAAGGCATTGATAAAGGCCGGAAACTTAAAGGGGCTCCTTGGATACCCGACGTGTAAACTCTTCGGAGTCACCTCGGCGATCCTCAAGATCAAAGACGAGAAGATTTGTTGAACCAGTTTTCAAGACCAACAACCGAAGGTGAAGAACAGTTTAGAAGAATCGAGGAGCGTCCCCAACTTGAAGACCGGTTCAGGGGGCTACTGGCGGTGTCCTGGACTAGGGGTACTCACCACGTTGTCTCCCGATCAGTTGGATTGGGCCGAGGACCCCCATGACCGTATACTCATGGGACAGTTCGGACAACCCCTGCCGCATACAAGGAAGACTCCACAAGACTTGGCGCCGACAAGGACTCTCATAAACCCTAGGCCTCCGGTGTCTTATATAAACCGAGGCCATGCTAGTCAATAGACAATCTCATATTCATTAGTACAATCTCGTGGTAGACACATGTACTTTGTACTACACCCATATGAATACAATCAAAAGCAGCATGTAGGGTATTATCTCATCAAGAGAGCCCGAAGCTGGGTAAAACCCTGATCCATGTTACCATCGCTCCAAGACGCCTAGCTTAGGACCCCTACTATGAGATACGCCAGATATTGAACCGATAGAGGGGCCGGCCCTCTCTATGGCACGCCCTAGGGCGGTGGGAGTAGGATTCCCCCCTTTCCCTAGTAGGAGTAGGAGAGGAAGGGAAGGAGGACTAGGAGAGAAGGAAAGCCCCCCTGTCGGTGTCAAAACCGACGGATCTCGGGTAGGGGGTCCCGATCTGTGCGTCTTAGGCTGATGGTCATAGGAAGCGAGGGACACAATGTTTACCCAGGTTCGGGCCCTCTCGATGGAGGTAAAACCCTACTTCCTGCTTGATTAATATTGAAGATATGAGTAGTACAAGAGTAGATCTACCACGAGATCATAGAGGCTAAACCCTAAGAGCTAGCCTATGATGGTATGATTGTAATTGTGATCGGCCTTCTAAGGACCAACCTCTCCGGTTTATATAGACACCGGAGAGGGCTAGGGTTTACATGGAGTCGGTTACAAGGAAGGAAACACAATATCCGGATCGCCAAGCTTGCCTTCCACGCAAAGGAGAGTCCCATCCGGACACGGGCCAAAGTCTTGAGTCTTGTATCTTCACGCTTCAATAGTCCGGATGATGTATATAGTCCGGCTGTCCGGATACCCCCTAATCCAGGACTCCCTCAGTAGCCCCTGAACCAGGCTTTAATGATGATGAGTCCGGTGCGCAGTCTTGTCTTCGGCATTGCAAGGCGGGTTACTTCTTCGAATACTCCAATGTACCTACTATGACGAATAGTGTCCGGTTTCCCATCAATGTCGCACTCCTCAGCTTCAGTGCCTCAATAATGACCATCTCCACGTGTCAAGCGAATGCAAGGAGACGAGGCATTTTTGCATTTGCCACCTGCGATCCTTCCAGCGGGCCGTCTATTTGAAGAGACGGGAATTCTCAGATCCAAACCTCACTCTCCCCCCTCGAGCAAGCATCCCACAGAGCACTCCGGAAAAAACCATTCCAACATGGTCGGTCATCGCAGCTCTTCTGCTCGCTCTCCTCGCTGCAAGTCGGGGGATTGGGAAGAGTGTTCAGTTCCTCATAGCCGTTTGATAAAGTTACAAACCCAAGGGTTTCTCCCACCGGCATTTATGGTCCCCGTTCGAGCCGGAATAGCCACCTATAATGGAGGGGAACAAGCGGAGGGATCTCCTAATCCATCTCCAGAGGAGCGAATATGCTTTATCCCGCATCTGCTAAGGGGCGTCGGGTTTCCCATCCACCCGTTTCTTCGCGGGCTCCTGGAGTTCTACGGTCTCCAGTTGCACAACCTTACCCCTGCCTCCGTACTACATATAGCAGGGTACGTTGCCCTTTGCGAGCTGTTTTTAGGCTGCAAACTCACTTCGGGTTATGGAAGAACCTGTTTTGCCTTGTCCCCCGCACCCAGGGAGAATCCCTAAGTCAAGTGGGCGGGGCCGAAGTATGGCGCATTGCCGAGACCGGATACCTATCGACACTCCCAAGAAGGCACCAGAGAACTGGCCTTCAGAGTGGTTTTACATTGATGACGTTCCCCTTCCGGATCCAGTCCGGACAGGTCTCCCCAAGTTCAGTAATGCCCCGTCGACGGCACGTCTAAGATGGCGCCCCCGGGGCCCCCAAGAGGAGGATACCAGGGAAATACATTTCCTGATGAGCAGGATAAAGTTACTGGCCAAATCCGGACTGACGATAGTCGAGGTCATGGCAATATGCATAATGCGGGGAGTGCAACCGCTTCAATATCGGGGGAAGCCCATGTGGCACTTCAACGGGGAAGACGACGCCACCCGCTGTGGCCATAATGGTCCGAACTCCACCACTGCTCTGGCAAGGATATTGTCCGATTTATACAAAGGGGAAGAGGAAGAATTCCTTCGCATTAAACCGCGGGATGGATTCTCCATGTACAACCCGCCCAGAGTGGGTAAGTCATCATTCCTTTCCCTGCTTCACTTACTTTAGCATTCTCTGCTAAGATTACTCGCATTGATGTTTCCGAGCAGGAACCGAGGAGGGCCGTAGAAGGAATCTTCATCCCCTCCCCGCAGCCAGAGGACGCCGGAAGGCCCCTAGATCCAGGACTTGAAGAAGATCCGGATGTTACTGTGGAGCTTGTCAACGGGGTGTTTGATCAAGCGAGCTGTGATGGTGCCTCAGTGACCATTATTATCGATCATCCCGGACTGCTCCCTGTGTCACGTGTAAGCCAAACTAAAAACCCTATCCTCCGAAGAGGACTCCCCTCAGGTATCATGCCTTACCCTTGAGGCGACGTGCTGTTTGCAGAGATGACGGTCGGAGCGCGGGGCCAAGCCCCTAGGGACTCGTCGAACACGAGTGTCCGGATCGGGCAGGCTCAAGAGGAAGGTGGTGAGTGTCGACACACCGCTGCAGAGGTAAAGCAAAAACCTGTCCTGCGATTATGGTATTTGAAGTATAACTGCGCCCTTCGTGTCCTGGCAGGAAAAGGAGCAGCCGGACTATATCCGGGGATCCCGCCAATCACGCCTCCACCAGCCGGGTTCCAGAACCGGTTTCGACAGCGGAGGCGGACACGGGGCCAGTGCCGCATAGTTCTCCGACAGAGGACGCGGATATACTATCGGCCACGAACTCCGAAGTAGAGAGCGCCATGAATCACCGGCGCCGGAGGGTCGTGCTTCGGAACAACATCTTCTCCGAAGAGGCTTTTAATGCCTTAAATTTGGGGGATGCATACATCCGAGCAGCTCAAGGCGGGCTTGCCCGAGCGACGGACCAGTATACCAAAGATATACGAGTAAGAAATTTTGATAAGCATGTATAACAGTAGCCCCTGAGACTTGAGACGGTTGGAACAACTATTTTATGGATTAATTTATGCACAGATCCTTGTAGATAAGAATTAACAATTAGCTCGGGAGCTGGACGAATGCAAGGCCCAGCTGAGGGACACGGTTGCCAAGTTAGAGGAATCCTAGAAGGCCTCATCTGGTAACATTTGTCTCAATTGTACGAAGATGCACCAGTTAGTAAACGACTGGTATGACTAGTCTAACAGAAAATTCTGCAGACAATCCCGGGGAGAATCCGGAGGGCGTAACGGATGACAACTCGCATATCAAAAGGCAGCTAAAGGCTGGCGAACGCATCCTTACGCAACTTAGGCAAGAGAAGAACAATCTTCAGGATGCCAATATTCGGCTGGACGTGGAATTAAAAGACGTCCGCGCTCAACTGGCGGACTCCGTGAAGGAGAACAAAAGGCTTCGATGCGGTATTTACGGTGAGTGCCCAGACGAACTATATTATAGTTCGGCGAGGAAGTGTATTGAAAGAATTTTGCTTGTAGGAATGTTAACGGGTCGCCCCGAGGAGGAGATGCCCTCATCTGTGGGCGATGTACTACAAGAACTTTCACAGTTGCACGAGCGAGCTCGGCGGGTGATGCACGACGTTGCTCAGGCCTTGTGGCCATGAAGCTTCCTGCCGAATGGCATGTGGAGCTTGTGGATCTGCTTCAAGGAGCCCGGCGGCGCTTCTGATTGTGGAAGATATCAGCTTGCTGGCAAGGTGCAAGAGAAGCATGGGCAATGGTGAAGACGCGCTACACCAAGCTGGACCCGAACCATATGGCCGAAGTAGGATCGGCGGGGCCAAATGGGCAAGAAATTCCCGTTAGTCTGGTATATGACCAGGTAGCGTTAGCCGCCAAGTATTCTCAATAGGATTGTAAGCTAGATAGCCTGTTGGATGGTATAGAGGAGGAGTACAGTTAGTCTAAGTGACTGTGTAATTCAATGGACATAAGTAGTCCCTAGCCGGATTAAAATCATTTGTCATGGCGGACCTTTTCGCTTTAGCCCCCGGATCCTACAGTCTGGGGTGTGTCCGAATACCCGCTCAGTTATACAAAACCGGGGTATGCATGGAAACTAGGCGTAGGGGTCATAAGTGCTTGAATAGACAAGTACCCAACTAGTTATGTTATATTACATGGATAGTAAGAAACATCTTCCAGGGAGAATAGTTCCGTTAGGGGTTCCTTTCCCTGGGTACGCATGCGACGATGCACATGTCCGGACTGCGAATGATGGCGCAGGATATAAGACTTCTGGGGATTTACGTTGTAATAAATGAATACATCTTTTGTTCACCGATCGAATATTCTCTTAAGGAAACTAGCTTTCGGCTTCACCCAGTCTGAGGTACACATCCAGCTGAACCGGCAGTAACAATCGCAGAGGTGCTCCCCTTATGCCCTAGCCGAATTAACGGGAACGTAGGGCATAAACACAAGAGCCAGGCAACCCAGCTTGGCCACATCTTAAGTCATATCAATGCATATAATGGTGAAGAAAAGGCACATATGGAAAAAGAAATGCATATGTGATAGGCGAAAAGCCATTAGAGTATTTATTTTTAGCTTCCGTATACGAAGCCCCCAGGTATTGCTTACACACATAGTGCGGCCGGAGTGATCCGGAAGTCCGTACTATATTAAATATTTTGTGTGGAGAGGAAGAAAAAGTCGAGAAAGGAGAAGGGATGGAGCATAAATAAAAGGGAGGGAGTAAGGAGACGAACATTGAGTTCGGCGTTAGGCATAGAATCTCCGGAGTCTGGCCGCGTTCCATGGGTTCGGCTCGAGCCTGTTATCGGATGCATTACATAAGCGGTACGCTCCTCCGGTGAGAACTTTGTCGATGACAAAGGGACCTTCCCACTTGGGTTTGAGCTTGTCCTTCTTCTTCTCCGGTAGGCGTAGAACGAGTTCGCCAATATTGTAAGTTTTGGCCCGTAGTTCTCTGCTTTGGTATCGTCGAGCCTGTTGTTGATAGAATGCGGAGCGGGATTTTGCGACGTCGCGCTCCTCCTCCAGGGCATCCAAGTTATCCTGCCGATCTAGCTTGGCTTCCTTCTCTTCGTACATGCGTACGCGTGGCGAATAATGTATTATGTCGCAGGGTAGTACTGCTTCCGCGTCGTACACCATAAAAAATGGTGTATATCCGTGGTGCGATTCGGCGCGGTCCGCAGTCCCCAGAGTACGGAGTCGAGCTCCTCGACCCTGTGCGTATCTGACTCTGCCAAAGATCGCACTAGTCTGGGTTTGATGCCGCTCATAATGAGACTGTTTGCCCGTTCAACCTGGCTGTTTGTTTGGGGATGGTAGACGGATGCGTAGTCAAGCTTAATGCCCATTTTGCCGCACCAAGTTTTCACCTCATCAGCTATGAAATTGGAGCCATTATAAGTGATAATGCTGTGGGGGACGTCGTATCGGTGTACGACCCCGGATATGAAGTCTATGACTGGTCCGGATTCGGCCGTTTTGACTGGTTTGGCTTCTATCCATTTGGTGAACTTGTCCACCATGACCAATAAGTATTTTTTCTTATGGCTTCCTCCTTTAAGAGGTCCGACCATATCCAGCCCCCAGACCGCGAAGGGCTAGGTTATGGGGATTGTTTGGAGAGCGATAGGGGGCATATGACTCTGATTGGCGAAGAGCTGGCAACCGACGCAGTGTTGGACAAGGTCCTGTGCGTCTGCTCGGGCCGTCGGCCAATAGAAGCCTGTACGGAAAGCCTTGCTGACTAGTGCCCAAGCCGCGGCGTGGTGCCCGCCCAGTCCGGCATGGATTTCAGTCAAGAGTTGCCGCCCTTCCTCCTCGGAGATGCATCTTTGGAGCACTCCGATGGCACTTTTCTTGTAGAGTTCCCCTTCGTGGACTTTGTAAGCTTTAGAACGCTGGACAATGCAGCGTGCTTCGTTTTGGTATTCTGGGAGCTCCTGCCTATTTAGGTAGGCCAAGAAAGGCTCAGTCCATGGGGCGACTATGGCCATGATTTCGTGGGCCGAAGATGTTATTTCGGTGGCAGAGCCTCCGATTATGTCTGATGGTTCGGAATCTGGGGGTGTGTTCGGATCCGTGCTAGTATTGTCGGACTCCCCTTCCCATACCACGGATGGCTTGAACAACCTTTCCAGGAATATGTTAGGTGGGACAGGGTCCCGTTTAGAACCGATGCGGGCGAGAACGTCAGTCGCGTGATTGTTTTCTCGAGCCACATGGTGGAATTCGAGCCCCTCAAACCGAGCTGACACTTTGAGGACGGCATTACGGTAGGCCACCATTTTCGGATCCTTGGCGTCAAAGTCTCCATTTATTTGTGATATTGCGAGGTTCGAATCCCCGCGCACTTCCAGGTGTTGGATGCCCATAGAGACCGCCATCCGAAGACTGTGCAACAGAGCATCATATTTCGCTGCATTGTTGAAGTCTTTGTATAATATTTGGAGGACGTACTGGACCGTGTCTCCGGTGGGAGACGTCAGGACTACACCTGCTCCCAATCCGGCCAGCATTTTAGAGTCGTCGAAGTGCATGATCCAGTTGGAATACGCGCCATACTCTTTAGGGAGTTTGGCTTCTGTCCATTCAGTGACAAAGTCAGCCAGTACTTGCGACTTGATGGCCCACCGTGGTTTGTATATTATGTCGAACGGAAGGAGCTCGATGGCCCATTTAGCAATCCGGCCCGTAGCATCGCTATTGTTTATTATGTCATTGAGTGGTACTTCGGAGGCCACCGTAATCGAACACTCTTGAAAGTAGTGTCGCAGCTTCCGGGATGCCATGAAGACCGCGTATGCTATTTTTTGATAGTGTGGGTATCAGGATTTGCATGGGGTGAGGACTGTGGATATGTAATAAACCGGCTTTTGGAGCGGGAATTTGTATCCGTCAACCTCTCATTCGACGACGAGCACTGCGCTTACAACTTGGTGTGTTGCAGCTATGTACAGTAGCATGGGCTCGCCGATATTTGGCGCTGTTAGGACTGGATTACTGGCCAGTAAGGTCTTTATTTCATCTAGTCCAGCCGCGGCTGCATCCGTCCACACGAAGTGTTCGGTGCGCCAAAGGAGACGGTAAAGAGGTAATGCCTTTTCTCCTAACCTGGAGATAAAGCGGCTCAAAGCGGCCACGCATCCAACTAGTTTTTGGATGTGCTTGAGGTCTGTTGGTATATCCAACTGCGATAGAGCTCGGATTTTTGCCGGATTCACTTCGATTCCTCTATTGGAAACAATGAAGCCCAGAAGTTTCCCCGAGGGGACGCCGAAAACACATTTTCCGGATTCAACTTGATGTCGTATGTCCGGAGGTTACCGAATGTAAGCCTCAAGTCATCTATTAGGGTTTCAACGTGTCTTGTTTTTATGACCACATCGTCTACGTATGCCTCCACTATTTTGCCGATTTGTTTTCCCAGGCATGTTTGAATCATGCGTTGATAGGTTGCACCGGCATTCTTAAGCCCGAAAGGCATAGTGTTGAAGCAAAAGGGGCCATATGGCGTTATGAAAGTTGTTGCAGCTTGGTCAGACTCTGCCATCTTTATTTGGTGGTATCCAGAGTATGCGTCGAGAAAACACGGCGAGTCGTGTCCAGCTGTGGCATCAATTATTTGATCGATGCGAGGGAGGGGAAAGAGATCCTTGGGGCAAGTTGTTGAGGTCTTTGAAGTCGACGCATAGGCGCCAGGATTTGTCCTTCTTTGCCAGCCAATCAGGATGTTTAATATCTCTGATGAATCTGGCCTCAAGTAGCTTGGCTAGCTCTTCCCCCATTGCTTGTCGTTTGGGCTCTGAAAATCGCCTTAGGGTCTGTTTGACAGGTTTGTATCCCTTTAGTATGTTAAGGCTGTGTTCAGCCAATCCACGCGGGATGCCCGGCATGTCCGATGGGTGCCAGGCGAAAATGTCCCAATTCTCGCTTAAAAAGTCTCGTAGTGCGGCGTCCATTGCGGGGCTCAACTGTGTCCCGATGGAAGCTGTCTTCTTGGGGTCTGTTGGATGGACTTGGAATTTGACTATCTCATCTGCGGGTTTAAATGAGGTGGACTTGGATCGCTTGTCGAGTAGCACGTCGTCCCTGTCCACCGTGGCCCGTAGCGTCGTTAATTCTTTGGCCGCTAGGGCTTCGAATAATGCTTCCAGGGCTAGTGTTGCGGTTTTGTTTTCAGCGCGAAGTGCGACGTCCGGATCACTGGCTAGAGTGATGATTCCATTGGGCCCGGGCATTTTTAAGCTTCATATACCCGTAATGGGGTATGGCTTGAAAGCTCGTAAACGCGTCCCGCCCTAGAAGGGCGTGGTATCCGCTGCTGAAAGGAGCCACTTGGAATGTGATTTCTTCGGACCTGTAGTTCTCCGGGGTGCCGAATACCACATCGAGTGTGATTTTTCCCGCACACTGCGCCTCCCGACTAGGGATAATTCCCCTGAAGGTTGTGCCGCTTTGTTCAATGCGGCTTTTATCAATTTCCATCTTGCCGAGCGTTTCTTCATAGATCAAGTTTGATCCGCTCCCGCCATCCATGAGTACTTTAGTGAGCCGGAAGCCATCCACGATTGGGCTAAGGACCAGAGCGGCTGGTACCCGGACGGTCTGGAATCGAGGTTCATCACTGGCATTGAAAGTTATAGCAGTGTCGTTCCAGGGGTTTATTTTTGCCACATGGCAAATTTCAGCGGAGCTCCGATGAGCTCGCTTGCGCCTATTGTTTGAGGAAAAAGTCTCGAAGACTGTTAGTACCGTATTGTGCTCGTTGGCGGGATGTTGTTCTGCTTTAAGGCTCGCAAGAAGATTCTCGCCACTTTTTGCAACCTGCCGGAGTATCCAACACGCCCTAAGGCTATGGGTTGGTGCTGTGTCCGGAGCACTGTGGAGTTTACATGGCCCATCGAGCCATTCTTCCAATACGGTTCCCCGCCCTGGGGTGTGCTTTGGTTTCTTGGGAATTGGATCGGCCGACTTACGAGAGTTCGCCCGTTTAGTTCGGACAAAGGTCTTGGTGAGAGTCGTACTGTCCCAAAGTTCTATTTGGGTTTTCCGGGCGCTTTCCATCGCACAGTACTTCTGTACTATGATTGCCAAGTCCGCGAAGTGTACTATGTCACGGCGGCTTATAGCATTAAGGAGTCCTTTGTCCATGCAGTTTTTGCAGAAGAGTGAGACTACGTCCTCCTCGCGGCAGTCCTTGACCTTGTTAAGTGCAAGGAGGAATCTGGCCCAGTAGCAATGTACAGTCTCCTGGGGCTCTTGCCTGATGCGGAAGAGACGGTTTAAGTCCAGGTGGGTGTTGTTAGCTAAATCCGGATTCTGACCCGATCTAACACCCAGGGGCATGGGAGGTTCCAAGCCTAACAGCCCGGGATCCGGAGTGCTGCCCAATTTCTTCAGCCCAATGCCCGATTCTAAGTCCGGGACCCTGGTCATGCCTTCCTTTGAGAAGGTGTTCGGCTCAAGGAGTTCAGTGATCCGGACATAATTCATCCTCAAAGTTGAGGGGCAATCCATGTGTGGTTCCTCCACTACCGCTATCTCATGGGTGGCCAGCGGGGATCTGATGTCCCTTTGGTCGGGTTTAAGCCCGATCCGGTCATAGTCTGTAGCGACTCCCATAGCGGCGATGCGATCCAAGAGCTCATTAAGGGAGGAGAGCTCCATCGGATCCATCTGTTCAGCGACTTCCGAACTGACACGAAGGTTATGCTTGATGACCCGAGAGGCCATCGTCGGTGAAACCGCCGATGGGGCAGCCATGATAAAGCCGCCAAGTGGGAGAGTTTGGCCTACAGCCAGAGCTCCCCCCGAGGTAATGTTGTCCTTGACGACAAGACGAGCCATCGAGCCTTGCAACAATGACACAGAGGAACTCTCAATGAAAGCACCAATGTCGGTGTCAAAACCGACAGATCTCGGGTAGGGGGTCCCGATCTGTGCGTCTTAGGCTGATGGTAACAGGAAGCGAGGGATACAATGTTTACCCAGGTTCGGGCCCTCTCGATGGAGGTAAAACCCTACTTCCTGCTTGATTAATATTGAAGATATGAGTAGTACAAGAGTAGATCTACCATGAGATCGTAGAGGCTAAACCCTAAGAGCTAGCCTATGATGGTATGATTGTAATTGTGATCGGCCTTCTAAGGACCAACCTCTTCGGTTTATATAGACACCAGAGAGGGCTAGGGTTTATATGGAGTCGGTTACAAGGAAGGAAACACAATATCCGGATCGCCAAGCTTTCCTTCCATGCAAAGGAGAGTCCCATCCGGACACGGGCCGAAGTCTTGAGTCTTGTATCTTCACGCTTCAATAGTCCAGACGATGTATATAGTCCGGTTGTCCGGATACCCCCTAATCCAGGACTCCCTCACCCCCCCCCCCAAACCCTTTCCAATTCGGTCTCCTGCCCAAGGGGGGCGCACCAGCCCCTTGTGGGTTGGTGTGCTTCCTTCTTATGGCCCATAAGGCCCATAACTTCTCCCAGGGGGTTCCGATAACCTCCAGGTACTCTAGAAAAATGTCTGAACCACTCAGAACCCTTCTGATGTCCAAACATAGTCATCCGATATATCGATCTTTATGTATCGACCAATTCAAGACTCATCGTCATGTTCGTGATCATATCCGGGACTCTGAACTACCTTCAGTACACCAAAACACATAAACTCATAATACCGATCGTCACCGAACGTTAAGTGTGCGGACCCTACGGGTTCGAGAACTATGTAGACATGACCGAGAATCATCTTCGGTCGATAACTAATAGCAGAACTTGGATGCTCATATTGGTTCCTACATATTATACGAAGATCTTTATCGGTCAAACCGCATAACAACATACGTTGTTCCCTTTGTCATCGGTATGTTACTTGCCCGATATTCGATCATCGGTTTCTCAATACCTAGTTCAATCTCGTTACCGGTAAGTCTCTTTACTCATTCCGTAATGCATCATCCCGCAACTAACTCATTAGTCACATTGCTTGCAAGGCTTATAGTGATGTGCATCACCGAGAGGGCCCAGAGATACCTCTCCGACAATCGGAGTGACAAATCCTAATCTCGATCTATGTCAACCCAACAAGTACCATCGGAGACACCTGTAGAGCACCTTTATAATCACCCAGTTATGTTGTGACGTTTGGTAACACACAAAGTGTTCCTCTGGTATTCGGGAGTTGCATAATCTCATACTCATAGGAACATGTATAAGTCATGAAGAAAGCAATAGCAACATACTAAACAATCAAGTGCTAAGCTAACGGAATGGGTCAAGTCAATCACATCATTCTCTAATGATGTGATCCCGTTAATCAAATGACAACTCATGTCCATGGCTAGGAAACTTAACCATCTTTGATTCAACGAGCTAGTAAAGTAGAGGCATACTAGTGACACTCTGTTTGTCTATGTATTCACACATGTACTAAGTTTCCGGTTAATAATTCTAGCATGAATAATAAACATTTATCATGATATAAGGAAATATAAATAACAACTTTATTATTGCCTCTAGGGTCTATTTCCTTCAGTCGCTTTATTGTGTGAAATGCAATTGCCAAGTAATTGCTTTACTTTATCACTAAGCGGTAGCGGTAGTTGTAGAAGCAATAGTTGGCGAGACGACAACGATGCTATGATGGAGATCAAGGTGTCGCGCCGCTGATGATGGTGATCATGACGGTGCTTTGGAGATGGAGATCAAAGGCACAAGATGATGATGGTCATATCATATCACTTATATTGATTGCATGTGATGTTTATCGTTTATGCATCTTATTTTGCTTAGTTCGAGGGTAGCATTATAAGGTGATCTCTCACTAAATTTCAAGGTACAAGTGTTCTCCCTGAGCATGCACCGTTGTGAAAGTTCGTCGTGCCGAGACACCACGTGATGATCGGGTGTGATAAGCTCTACATTCACATACAATGGGTGCAAGCCAGTTTTGCACACGTAGAATACTCGAGTTAAACTTGACGAGCCTAGCATATGCAGAGATGGCCTCAGAACACTGAGACCGAAAGGTCGAGCGTGAATCATATAGTAGATATGATCAACATAGTGATGTTCACCATTGAACACTACTCCATCTCACGTGATGATCGGACATGATTTAGTTGATATGGATCACATGATCACTTAGATGATTAGAGGGATGTCTATCTAAGTGGGAGTTCTTGAGTAATTTGATTAATTGAACTTTAATTTATCATGAACTTAGTACCTGATAGTATTTTGCATGTCTATGTTGTTGTAGATAGATGGCTCGTGTTGTTGTTCCGTTGAATTTTAATGCATTCCTAGAGAAAGCTAAGTTGAAAGATGATGGTAGCAACTACAATGACTGGGTCCGTTGAGGGAGTCCTGGATTAGGGGGTCCTCAGACAGCCGGACTATATACTTTGGCCGGACTGTTGGATTATGAAGATGCAAGATTGAAGACTTCATCCCGTGTCCGGATGGGACTCTCCTTTGCGTGGAAGGCAAGCTTGGCAATTCGGATATGTAGATCTCCTTCTCTGTAACCGACTCTGTGTAACCCTAGGCCCCTCCAGTGTCTATATAAACCGGAGGGTTTAGTCCATAGGACAACAACAATCATAATCATAGGCTAGCTTCTAGGGTTTAGCCTCTACGATCTCATGGTAGATCAACTCTTGTAATACTCATATCATCAAGATCAATCAAGCAGGAAGTATGGTATCACCTCCATCGAAAGGGCCTGAACATGGGTAAAACATCATGTCCCCTGCCTCCTATTACCATTAGCCTTAGACGCACAGTTCGGGACCCCCTACCCGAGATCCGCCGGTTTTGACACTGACTACATAACTTGAGGATTATCCTCATTGCTGCACAGAAGAATTATGTCCTGGAAGCACCGCTAGGTGCCAAACCCGCTGCAGGAGCAACGCCAGATGTTATGAACATCTGGCAGAGCAAAGCTGATGACTACTCAATAGTTCAGTGTGCCATGCTTTACAGCTTAGAACCGGGACTTCAACGACGTTTTGAACGTCATGGAGCATATGAGATGTTCCAGGAATTGAAGTTAATATTTCAAGAAAATGCCCGAATTGAGAGATATGAAGTCTCCAATAAGTTCTATAACTGCAAGATGGAGGAGAACAGTTCTGTCAGTGAACATATACTCAAAATGTCTGGGTACAATAATCAGTTGATTCAACTGGGAGTTAATCTTGCTCATGATATTGTCATTGACAGAATTCTTCAATCACTGCCACCAAGCTACAGGAGCTTTGTGATAAACTATAATATGCAAGGGATGGATAAGACAATTCCCGAGCTCTTCGCAATGCTAAAATATGTGGAGGTAGAAATCAAGAAGGAGCATCAAGTGTTGATGGTCAACAAGACCACCGGTTTCAAGAAAAAGAGTAAAGGGAAGAAGGGGAACTTCAAGAAGAACGACAAGCAAGTTGCTACTCAAGTGAAGAAGCCCAAGTCTGGACCTAAGCATGAGACTGAGTGTTTCTACTGCAAAGGGACTGGTCACTAGAGGCAGAACTGCCCCAAGTATTTGGCGAATAAGAAGGATGGCAAGGTGAACAAAGGTATATGTGATATACATGTTATTGATGTGTACCTTACTAATGCTCGCAGTAGCACCTGGGTATTTGATACTGGTTCTGCTCCTAATATTTACAACTCAAAATAGGGACTGCGGATTAAGTTAAGATTGGCTAAGGATGAGGTGACGATGCGCGTAGGAAATGGTTCCAAAGTCGATGTGATCGCGGTCGGCACGCTACCTCTACATCTACCTTCGGGATTAGTTTTAGACCTGAATAATTTTTATTTGGTGCCAGCGTTGAGCATGAACATTATATATGGATCTTGTTTGATGCGAGACAGTTATTCATTTAAATCTAAGAATAATGGTTGTTCTATTTATATGAGTAATATCTTTTATGGTCATGCACCCTTGAAGAGTGGTCTATTTTTATTGAATCTCAATAGTAGTGATACACATATTCATAATATTGTAGCCAAAAGATGCAGAGTTGATAATAATAGTGCAACTTATTTGTGGCACTGCCGTTTGGGTCATATTGGTGTAAAGCGCATGAAGAAACTCCATTCTAATGGACTTTTGGAATCACTTGATTATGAATCACTTGGTACTTGCGAACCATGCCTCATGGGAAAGATGACTAAAACTCTGTTCTCCGGAACAATGGAGCAAGCAACAAATTTGTTGGAAATCATACATACTGATGTATGTGTTCCGATGAATGTTGAGGCTCGCGGTGGGTATTGTTATTTTCTCACCTTCACAGATGATTTGAGCAGATATGGGTATATCTACTTGATGAAACATAAGTCTGAAACATTTGAAAAGTTCAAAAAATTTCAGAGTGAAGTGGAAAATCGTCGTAACAAGAAAATAAAGTTTCTACGATCTGATCGTGGAGGAGAAATTTGAGTTACGAGTTTGGTCTTCATTTGAAACAATGCGGAATAGTTTCGCAACTCACGCCACCCGGAACACCACAACATAAAGGTGTGTCCGTACGTCATAATCGTACTTTACTAGATATGGTGCGATCTATGATGTATCCTACTGATTTACCGCTATCATTTTGGGGTTATGCTTTAGAGATGGCTGCATTCACATTAAATAGGGCACCATCTAAATCCGTTGAGACGACACCTTATGAACTATGGTTTGGCAAGAAACCAAAGTTGTCGTTTCTTAAAGTTTGGGGCTGCGATGCTTATGTGAAAAAGCTTCAATCTGATAAGCTCGAACCCAAATCGAAGAAATGTGTCTTCATAGGATACCCAAAGGAGACTGTTGGGTACACCTTCTATCACAGATCCGAAGGCAAGACATTCGTTGCTAAGAAGTGAGTGGGAGGAAAGTAGAACTTGATGAGCTAACTGTACCTGCTCCCTTATTGGAAAGTAGTTCATCATAGAAATCAGTTCCTGCGACTCCTACACCAGTTAGTGAGGAAGCTAATGATGATGATCATGTAACTTTAGATCAAGTTACTACCGAACCTCGTAGGTCAACTAGAGTAAGATCCGCACCAGAATGGTACGGCAATCCTGTTCTGGAGGTCATGTTACTTGACCATGATGAACCTACGAACTATGAGGAAGCGATGATGAGCCCAGATTCTGCGAAATGGCTTGAGGCCATGAAATCTGAGATGGGATCCATGTATGAGAACAAAGTGTGGACTTTGGTTCACTTGCCTGATGATCGGTAAGCCATCGAGAATAAATGGATCTTCAAGAAGAAGACTGACGCTGATGGTAATGTTACTGTCTACAAAGCTCGACTTGTTGCAAAAGGTTTTTCACAAGTTCAAGGAGTTGAGTATGATGAGACCTTCTCACCTGTAGCGATGCTTAAGTCCGTCTGAATCATGTTAGCAATTCTGCATTTTATGGTTATGAAATTTGGCAAATGGATGTAAAGACTGCATCCCTGAATGGATTTCTGGAAGAAGAGTTGTATATAATGCAACCTGAAGGTTTTATCGATCCAAAGGGTGCTAACAAAGTGTGCAAGCTCCAGCGATCCATTTATGGTCTGGTGCAAGCATCTCGGAGTTGGAATAAACGTTTTGATAGTGTGATCAAAGCACATGGTTTTATACAAACTTTTGGAGAAGCCTGTATTTACAAGAAGGTGAGTGGGAGCTCTGTAGCATTTCTAATATTATACGTGGATGACATATTGTTGATTGAAAATGATATAGAATTTCTGGATATCATAGAAGGGATAATTGAATAAGAGTTTTTCAATGAAAGACCTCGGTGAAGCTACTTATATATTGGGCATTAAGATCTATAGAGATAGATCAACATGCTTAATTGGACTTTCACAGAGCACATACCTTGACAAAGTTTTGAAGAAGTTCAAAATGGATCAAGCAAAGAAAGGGTTATTGCCTGTGTTACAAGGTGTGAAGTTGAGTCATACTCAATGCCCGACCACTGCAGAAGATAGAGAGAAAATGAAAGGTGTTCCCTATGCTTCAGCCATAGGCTCTATCATGTATGCAATGTTGTGTACCAGACCTGATGTGTGCCTTGATATAAGCTTAGCAGGGAGGTACCAAAGTAATCCAGGAGTGGATCACTGGACAGCGGTCAAGAACATCCTGAAATACCTGAAAAGGACTAAGGATATGTTTCTCATTTATGGAGGTGACAAAGAGCTCGTCGTAAATGCTTACGTCGATGTAAGCTTTGACACTGATTTGGATGACTCTAAGTCACAAACCGGATATGTATTTATATTGAACGGTGGAGCTGTCAGTTGGTGCAGTTCTAAGAAAAGCGTCGTGGCAGGATCTACATGTGAAGCGGAGTACATAGCTGCTTCAGAAGCAGCAAATGAAGGAGTTCATATCCGATCTAGGTGTCATACCTAGTGCATCGGGTCTAATGAAAATCTTTTGTGACAATACTGGTGCAATTGCCTTGGCAAAGGAATCGGATTTCACAAGAGAGCCAAGCACATCAAGAGATGCTTCAATTCCATCCACGACCAAGTCAAGGAGGGAGACATAGAGATTTGCAAGATACATACGGATCTGAATATTGCAGACCCATTGACTAAGCCTCTCTCACGAGCAAAACATGATCAACACCAAGACTCCATGGGTGTTAGAATCATTACTGTGTAATCTAGATTATTGACTCTAGTGCAAGTGGGAGACTGAAGGAAATGTGCCCTAGAGGCAATAATAAAATTGTTATTTATATTTCCTTATATCATGATAAATTTTTATTATTCATGCTAGAATTGTATTACCCGGAAACTTAGTACATGTGTGAATACATAGACAAACAGAGTGTCACTAGTATGCCTCTACTTGACTAGCTCGTTGAATCAAAGATGGTTATGTTTCCTAACCATAGACATGAGTTGTCATTTAATTAACGGGATCATATCATTAGAGAATGATGTGATTGACTTGACCCATTCCGTTAGCTTAGCATTTGATCGTTTAGTATATTGCTATTGCTTTCTTCATAACTTATACATGTTCCTATAACTATGAGATTATGCAACTCCCGAATACCGTAAGAACACTTTGTGTGCTACCAAACGTCACAACGTAACTGGGTGATTATAAAGGTGCTCTACATGTGTCTCCGATGGTACTTGTTGAGTTGGCATAGATCGAGATTAGGATTTGTCACTCCGATTGTCGGAGAGATATCTCTAGGCCCTCTCGGTAATGCACATCACTATAAGCCTTGCAAGCAATGTAACTAATGAGTTAGTTGTGGGATATGCACTAAGGAACGAGTAAAGAGACTTGCCAGTAATGATATTGAACTAGGTATTGAGATACCAGCAATCGAATCTCAGGCAAGTAACATACCGATGTCTACTACGCAACCTTCTTCTTGTAGATGTTGTTGGGCCTCCAAGTACAAAGTTTTGTAGGACATTAGCAAATTCCCCCAAGTGGATGACCTAAGGTTTATCAATTCGTGGGAGGCGTAGGATGAAGATGGTCTCTCTCAAACAACCCTGCAACCAAATAACAAAGAGTCTCTTGTGTCCCCAACACACCCAATACAATGGTAAATTGTATAGGTGCACCAGTTCAGCAAAGAGATGGTGATACAAGTGCAATATGGATGATAGATATGAGTATTTGTAATCTAAAATATAAAAACAGCAAGGTAACAAGCGATAAAAGTGAGCGTAAACGGTATTCCAATGCGTTGAAACAAGGCCTAGGGTTCATACTTTCACTAGTGCAAGTTCTCTCAACAATAATAACATAATTGGATCATATAACTATCCCTCAACATGCAACAAAGAGTCACTCCAAAGTCACTAATAGCGGAGAACAAACAAAGAGATTATTGTAGGGTACGAAACCACCTCAAAGTTATCCTTTCTGATCTATCTGTTCAAGAGTCCGTAGTAAAATAACGTGAAGCTATTATTTCCGTTCAATCTATCCTAGAGTTCGTACTAGAATAACACCTTAAGACACAAATCAACCAAAACCCTAATGTCACCTAGATACTCAATATCACCTCAAGTATCCATGGGTATGATTATACGATATGCATCACACAATCTCATATTCATCTATTCAACCAACACAAAGTACTTCCAAGAGTGCCCCAAAGTTTCTACCGGAGAGTCAAGACGAAAACGTGTGCCAACCCCTATGCATAGGTTCACAATGTTACGGAACCTGCAAGTTGATCACCAAAACATACATAAAGTGAATCACGTGATATCTCATTGTCACCACAGATAAGCACGTGCAAGACATACATCAAGTGTTCTCAAATCCTTAAAGACTCAATTCGATAAGATAACTTCAAATGGAAAACTCAATCCATTACAAGAGAGTAGAGGGAGAGAAACATCATAAGATCCAACTATAATAGCAAAGCTCGCGATAAATCAAGATCGTATCACCTCAACAATACGAGAGAGAGAGAGATCAAACACATAGCTACCGGTACATACCCTCAGCCCCGAGGGTGAACTACTCCCTCCTTATCATGGAGAGCGCTGGGATGATGAAGATGGCCACCAGTGATGGATTCCCCCTCCGGCAGGGTGCCGGAACAGGCTCCCGAGAGGTTTTTGGTGGCTACAGAGGCTTGCGGCGGCGGAACTCCCGATCTATTGTGCTCCTGGATGTTTCAACATTTTATCATTTTCTGACTTTTCTAGGGAATTTTTGCAACAGCGGTAAACTTTCTGTTTTGAAACAGCAACATGTATACTTACAAATAAGCATGGTAAAGGCTATCCTTGACATTTTTATTGAAAATATAGATGCAAAACATTATTATAAATAATAAAAAGTAAATACTAACAAAAGAAAATGATGCTCCAAGCAAAACACATATCATGTGGTGAATAAAAATATAGCTCGAAGTAAAGTTACCGATGAACGAAGACGAAAGAGGGGATGCCTTCCGGGGCATCTCCAAGCTTAGGATTTTGGTTGTCCTTGAATATTACCTTGGGGTGCCTTGGGCATCCCCAAGCTTAGGCTCTTGCCACTCCTTATTCCATAGTCCATCGAATCTTTACCCAAAACTTGAAAACTTCACAACACAAAACTCAACAGAAAACTCGTAAGCTCCGTTAGTATAAGAAAATAAATCATCACTTTTGGTACTGTTGTGAACTCATTCTAAATTCATATTGGTGTAATATCTACTGTATTCCAACTTCTCTATGGTTCATACCCTATGATACTACTCATAGATTCATCAAAATAAGCAAACAACACAATGGAAACGGAATCTGTCAAAAACAGAACAGTCTGTAGTTATATGTATCAAACGTATACTTCTGAAACTCCAAAAATTCTGAAATAAATTGGTGGACCTGAGGAATTTGTCTATTAAACATCTGAAAAAATAATCAACCTAAAAGCACTCTCCAGTAAAAAATGGCAGCTAATCTCGTGAGCGCAAAGTTTTTGTTTTTTACAGCAAAATCACAAAGACTTCACCCAAGTCTTCCTAAAGGTCCTACTTGGAACAAACACTAATTAAAACATAAAACCACATCTAAACAGAGGCTAGATGAATTATTTATTACTAAACAGGAACAACAAGCAAGTAACAAAAATAAAATTGGGTTGCCTCCCAACAAGTGCTAACGTTTAACGCCCCTAGCTAGGCATGATAATTTCAATGATGCTCACATAAAAGATAAGAATTGAAACATAAAGAGAGCATCATGAAGAATATGACTCGAACATTTAAGTCTAACCCACTTCCTATGCATAGGGATTTTGTGAGCAAACAACTTGTGGGAACAATAATCAACTAGCATAGGAAGGCAAAAACAAGCATAACTTTAAAACTTTAAGCACATAGAGAAGAAACTTGATACTATTGCAATTCCTACGAGCATATATTCCTCCATCATAATAATTTTCAGTAGAACAATGAATGAATTTCAACAATATAACTATCACATAAAGCATTCTTTTCATGATCTACAAGCATAGAAATTTTATTACTCTCCACAAAAGCAAATTTGTTCTCATGAATAGTAGTGGGAGCAAACTCAACAAAATAACTATCATGTGAAGCATAATCCAATTGAAAATTAAAATCATGATGACAAGTTTCATGGTTATCTTTATTCTTTATAGCATACATGTCATCACAATAATCATCATAAATAGGAGGCATGCTTTCATCATAATAAATTTGCTCATCAAAACTTGGGGGACAAAACATATCATCTTCATCAAACATAGCATCCCCAAACTTGTGGCTTTGCATATCATTAGCATCATGGGTATTCAAAGAATTCATACTAACAACATTGCAATCATGCTCATCATTCACATATTTTATGCCAAGCATTCTATGTAATTCTTCTTCTAGTACTTGAGCACAATTTTCCTTCCCATCATTTTCACGAAAGACATTAAAAAGATAAAGCATATGAGGCAACCTTAATTCCATTTTTTGTAGTTTTCTTTTATAGACTAAACTAGTGATAAAACAAGAAACTAAAAGATTATATTGCAAGATCTAAAGATATACCTTCAAGCACTCACCTTCCCAGCAATGGTGCCAGAAAAGAGCTTGATGTCTACTATGCAACCTTCTTCTTGTAGACGTTGTTTGGCCTACAAGTGCAGAGGTTTGTAGGACAGTTGCAAATTTCCCTCAAGTGGATGACCTAAGGTTTATCAATTCGTGGGAGGCGTAGGATGAAGATGGTCTCTCTCAAACAACCCTGCAACCAAATAACAAAGAGTCTCTTGTGTCCCCAACACACCCAATACAATGGTAAATTGTATAGGTGCCTTAGTTCGGCGAAGAGATGGTGATACAAGTGCAATATGGATGATAGATATGAGTATTTGTAATCTAAAAATATAGAAACAACAAGGTAACAAGCGATAAAAGTGAGCGTAAACGGTATTGCAATGTGTTGAAACAAGGCCTAGGGTTCATACTTTCACTAGTGCAAGTTCTCTCAACAATAATAACATGATTGGATCATATAACTATCCCTCAACATGCAACAAAGAGTCACTCCAAAGTCACTAATAGCGGAGAACAAACAAAGAGATTATTGTAGGGTACAAAACCACCTCAAAGTTATCCTTTCTGGTCTATCTAGTCGAGAGTCCGTAGTAAAATAACATGAAGCTATTCTTTCCGTTCAATCTATCCTAGAGTTCGTACTAGAATAACACCTTAAGACACAAATCAACCAAAACCCTAATGTCACCTAGATACTCCAATGTCACCTCAAGTATCTGTGGGTATGATTATACGATATGCATCACACAATCTCAGATTCATCTATTCAACCAACACAAAGTACTTTCAAGAGTGCCCCAAAGTTTCTACTGGAGAGTCAAGATGAAAACGTGTGCCAACCCCTATGCATAAGTTCACAATGTTACGGAACCCGCAAGTTGATCACCAAAACATACATCAAGTAAATCATGTGATATCCCATTGTCACCACAGATAAGCACATGCAAGACATACATCAAGTGTTCTCAAATCCTTAAAGACTCAATCCGATAAGATAACTTCAAAGGGAAAACTCAATCCATTACAAGAGAGTAGAGGGGGAGAAACATCATAAGACCCAACTAGAATAGCAAAGCTCGCGATACATCAAGATCGTATCACCTCAAGAACACGAGAGAGAGAGAGAGAGAGAGAGAGAGAGAGAGAGAGAGATCAAACACATAGCTACTGGTACATACCCTCAGCCCCAAGGGTGAACTACTCCCTCCTCGTCATGGAGAGCGCCGGGACAATGAAGATGGCCACCGGTGATGGATTCCCCCTCTGGCAGGGTGCCGGAACGGGCTCCCGAGAGGTTTTTGGTGGCTACAGAGGCTTGCAGCGGCGGAACTCCCGATCTATGGTGCTCTATGGTGCTCTTGGATGTTTTCAGGGTATATGGGTATATATAGGCGAAAGAAGTCGGTCAGGGGAGCCACGAGGGGCCCACGAGGGTGGGGGTGCGTCTAGGGGGTAGGGCGCGCCCTGGACCCTCGTGGCCACCTCGTTGCTTCCCTGACGTCTACTCCAAGTCTCCTGGATTGCGTTTGTTCTGAAAATAACTCTCCCGAAGGTTTCATTCTGTTTGGACTCCGTTTGATATTCCTTTTCTGCAAAACACTGAAATAGGCAGCAATTTGGACTGGGCCTTCGGTTAATAGGTTAGTCCCAAAAATAATATAAAAGTGTATAATAAAGCCCATTAAACATCCAAGATAATATAATAGCATGAATACTTCATAAATTATAGATACATTGGAGACGTATCACATACCGATGACAAAGGGAACAACGTATGTTGTTATGCGGTTTGACCGATAAAGATCTTCGTAGAATATGTGGGATCCAATATGAACATCCAGGTTCCGCTATTGGTTATTGACCGGAGACGTCTCTCGGTCATGTCTACATAGTTCTCGAACCCGTAGGGTCCGCACGCTTAACGTTCGGTAATATGAGTTTATGTGTTTTGATGTACCGAAGGTTGCTCGGAGTCCCGGATATGATCACAGACATGACGAGGAGTCTCAAAATGGTCGAGACATAAAGATCGATATATTGGATGACTATGTTTGGACTTCGGAAGGGTTCCGAGTGAGTTTGGACAAATACCGGAGTACCGGGGGGTTACCGGAACCCCCCGGGGAGTGTAATGGGCCTCATGGGCCTTGGTGGAGAGAGGAAGGGGCGGCCAGGGCAGGCCGCGCGCCCCCTCCCCCTCTAGTCCGAATTGGACAAGGAAGGGGGCGGCGCCCCCCTTTTTCCTTCCCCCTCTCTCCTCCTTCCTTCCCTCCTACTCCTACTCTTGGAAGGAGTGGAATCCTACTCCCGGTGGGAGTAGGACTCCCCTTGGGGCGCGCCTAGGAGGCCGGTCTCCTCCCCCTCCTCCACTCCTTTATATACGGGGGAGGGGGCACCCCAGAGACACACAAGTTGATCATTGATCTCTTAGCCGTGTGCGGTGCACCCCTCCATCATAATCCACCTCGGTCATATCGTCGTAGTGCTTAGGCGAAGCCCTACGCCGGTAGCTTCATCACGCCGTCGTGCTGACGAAACTCTCCCTCGAAGCTCTACTGGATCGTGAGTTCGTGGGACGTCGCCGAGCTGAACGTGTGCAGATCGCGGAGGTGCCGTACGTTCGGTACTAGGGTCGGTCGATCGTGAAGACGTACGACTACATCAATCGCGTTGTCATAATGCTTCCGCTTACGGTCTACGAGGGTACGTGGACGACACTCTCCCCTCACGTTGCTATGCATCACCATGATTTTGCGTGTGCATAGGAAATTTTTTAAATTACTACGTTACCCAACACCAGCACATGTAGTAGCAATCTCAGTGTCAAAAATGCTCTGATATTATGAGACGGAGGGAGTAGCTTAGTTCTCATCCCAAAGCACGGGCACCACATGTACAATTTTCTTTACAAATATAAACGTGCATATGATGATGGATAGTGGATGTTCAGAGGAAGACAAATCAGCAATGTTCCTAATGTCCTATGACTCCTATCCCCGGCCCGAAGCAAGCGATAAATTTACAAGTGCTCACTGAAGCAAACACACTCACACGGCGGTACCAAACTATTAACTGTGACGCCAACCAAACTAGCAAAAGAAAAATCGATCGGAATCAAAGAGTTCGTGAGACACTGTCATGGCTGGTCCTGGATGAACTAGATATGAGACAGTAAGTACTGTCAGAGATGCCCAAGAAGTCCATGGACATCCTTATTTTCCTGCATTCTTCCACGTGCAATGACAAGTTAACGCTCGTACCTACTGTGAAAGATACTACTCGTGAAAGCAGCGCTACTCACCGCAAGGCTCCAATTGCTAGTTGCCGGACACGTCCATTCTCCGTGTAGTTTCCAGCCCGGCCGGCGTCTTGCTTGGAGTATGAGCTTGGAGCTATGTGCGAGCCTTTGTGAGATATTTGCTTGTTTGAGATGTGTGTGTGGCTCGTACGTAGCTTCCTGCGTGTGGCGCCTGCGTGCGCAAGCTCCTAAATGCACGCCTGGGTGGTTTGCTACACTTGTTCTCAGTGTCAACAAGAGTGTCAAGGTACCATGCAGCCTACGCTAGCCCTTGGTCTGCTGCTGCTTCTGAGCCTCGACGGAGGTGTGGCCTTGGCGGCGGAAGACGGCCGGTTCGCCTACCAAGGCTTCGCCACCGCGAACCTCACGCTGGATGGCGTCGCCGCCGTCACGCCCAACGGCCTCCTGCTGCTCACCGACACGGAGACGGAGTACCAGACAACAGGCCATGCCTTCCACCCCGCACCACTCCGCTTCCTCGACAGCTCCACCGCGACGGCGAACAGCGCCGCCATGGCGCGGTCCTTCTCCGCGTCCTTCGTGTTCGCAATTAGGTCCAGATACGATGGCCTGACCAGCTACGGGCATGCGTTCGTCGTCGCGCCGACCTCGAACCTCTCAGCTGCCCAGAGCGGGCGGTACCTGGGCCTCCTCAACGGGACAAACGGCACGGCCAGCGATCCCATCTTGGCAGTCGAGCTCGACACCATCATGGACGTCGAGTTCCGCGACATCAACAGCAACCACGTCGGCATCGACGTCAACAGCCTCATCTCACGGCAGGCCAAGCAGGCTGGGTAGTACAGCGACGAGAACGGCGCCTTTCAAGAGCTGACGCTGAACAGCCGCGAACCGATGCAGGTCATGGTTTTCACTTTCACTGTAATTTCATCATGTCAGCAATTATAGTGGTACACATAAATTCAAATTACTTACAAAGTAGTTCCTCCGTTCCTAAATAAATACTCCCTCCGTCCCAAAATAAGTGTCTCAACTTTATACTAGCTCTAGTATAAATTTGTACTAAGTTCAAGACACTTATTATGGGACGGAGGGAATATAAGTTTTTTTTAAAGATTCTAATATGGACTAGAAATGAAGCAAAATGAGTGAATCCACGCTCTAAAATATGTCTATATACATTCGTATGTAGTCCTATTGAAGTTTCTAAAAGGACTTATATTTAAAAATGGAGGTAGTAACATTTTGGAAAAAATATATTTGGTTGGATCTCAATCAAATTCAAGTGAGAATTTCGGTCCTCTCCGAAATGAAAACCTAAGTCACTGATTTCAGATATGGCTGGAATATTTCTAAAACTGAAATTCAAAACCATGTGCAGGTGTGGGTAGACTATGATGCACAGGCCAGGCGACTCAACGTGACATTAGCGCCCGCGCATGTACCAAAGCCCAAGATTCCTCTACTCTCCGAAGTCATTGATCTCTCCACGGTCATGGCGGACAAGATGTACGTTGGCTTTTCAGCTTCCGGAGGTTGGGGCGTAGGCACACACCACTATGTCCTTGGATGGAGCTTCAGCTTGGACGGACCTGCCCCGCTGCTAGACTTCTCCACGCTTCCCGTCCTACCACGCCTGGGTCCCAAACCTCAGTCAAAGATCTTGGATGTCGCGCTACCACTGGCCGCGGCATTGTTTGTCATTGCAATGCTAGCTATCATCTTCTTCTTCTTCTTGTGGCATCGGCGTCGATTTTCTGAGGTACGAGAAGATTGGGAGGACGAGTTCGGCCCACATCGTTTCGCGTACAAGGATCTATTTCATGCCACTGAGGGGTTTTCTGGTACGAATTTACTTGGTGTGGGAGGATTTGGAAGAGTGGACAGAGGAGTGCTTTTTCCGTCCAATTTGAAGGTTGCGGTGAAGAGAGTGTCACATGATTCGAAACAAGGAATAAGGGAGTTAATCGCGGAGGTGGTGAGCATTGGCCATCTCCGCCACCGTAATCTCGCTCAGTTACTAGGCTACTGCCGGCGAAAGGGTGAACTTCTCTTGGTTTATGACTACATGGAAAATGATAGTCTTGACAAGTACTTGTACAATAAAAACAAACCAACGCTACACTTATCCGAGAGGTATCGGATTATCAAAGATGTCGCATCAAGTTTGTTGTATCTTCATGAGGAATGGGAGCAAATCGTCATCCATCGAGATATAAAGGCTAGTAATGTGCTTTTGGACAACCAGATGATTGGACGGCTTGGTGATTTTGGTCTAGCAAGGTTATATGATCATGGGACAGTTGCTACAACAACACATGTGGTGGGCATCATGGGGTACCTTGCACCCAAACTTATACGCACAGGAAAGGCAAAACCCTTAACCGACGTGTTCGCATTTGGCATGTTTGTCCTAGAGGTCGCCTGTGGGCGTAGGCCAATTGGAAGAGCAAGGACATCACACAAGTAGTGTTGGTCGACTGGGTGCTTGAACATCATCGCAGTGGCTCGATTCTTGATGCGGTGGATCCACGTCTAATGGGGAATTTCAACACAGAGGAAGCCACCATTCTTCTCAAATTAGGTTTGTTATGTGCCTACCCATCGCCCAGTGAAAGGCCTAGCATGCGGAAGGTCATGCAATACCTGGACCGTGACCAGTCAATTCCTGACCTATCCCCAACATACGCGAGTTACAGCACAATAGCAATGATGCAGAATGAGGGGTTCGATTCGTACATAATGTCGTGTCCTCCATCGAACACAAGTATCTGCATTGTACCTGGCGAGTCTTCAGTGGAGATTCTGCAAGAGGGGAGGTGAAAGCTTGTAACTGAATCCTCTCTTTTATTCTTCTCGTAATGTTCCTGTAAGTGTCATGTTTTTTTAGGGACTGTAAGTGCCATGTTTGATCTGCGGTTGTCCAAGTATCCCAAGGGAAGCTCTTTTGCTATTGTACGATATCTTTATCTTTATCTTTACCTATATATATATATATATATATATATATATATATATATACTAATAAACCACCGGTTGCTTCTGGTCGTCCGTCGTTGCACGTTTTGCAGAAAAACCCCGCAGTTTCCGGGAAATCAACCCGCGGTCCCAATTTAAGTGTATCTGGAAAAACGATTTGATTTTACACATTGACCCCTGGATTTATTAGAATTCCACCGCGCTCCTTTGTTCATCTTATCCAGCCAGTGGCAGAGAAGGTCGAAGGGGGATACCTTCGGCTGGGCTCTCGTCGGCGAGCTCGTCGGCGGTCCGGCTCTCCCCTCCGCCTCCGGCCCCTCGGCCTCTCCTCCGCCTCCGGTGTCCCAGGCCCCCCTTTAGGTGCGTCTCCATCCTAGCACCCGTGCTCCCCTTTTCCTTGTTGGCCAGCAGCCGCGGTGAGGCGCTCGTCGGCCGACAGCCATGGCGCCGCTCGGTAGAGAAGACTGGTTGTGGCATCAGATCTTCCCGTCGTCCGGTTCATCTCGTGCACCGCCACGTCCACCGCTTCGCCCCCCGCGGGCGCGAGTGCGGTCGTCGTGTATATGGCGCCCATCCGCCCCGGCTCCCCGGGACCTGCCCTGCTCGGCCCGCCGCCGACGACCACATCCCACCTCACGTCAAGCACCTCCGGCGGCAAAGAGGTCAGAGCCAGCCGGCAGCCCAACTTGCGCACAGTCCCCGTCAGGCACCGGCACACCGGGCTCGACCTCGCGCGCCGCAGCACCGCCCACGCCTCCGGACGGGTCGGGGTACCTTGCCCGATGGACGGTCGCCGAGACTCTGGGGCCACGCCCAACAAGCACACCCCGCGCGCTGTCCGCATCTTCGACGAAGGCGGTGGCAGTGCCCTGCCCAGAGTTGACCGCAGCGAGCGCGAGGAGCTGTGGCGAGAGTCCGAACACAAGCAGCCTGCTGGGCACGCGCGCGGCCACGACGGAGCGGAGCAGCGGGAAATCCTTGGCGTTGAGGCCGTCCGTGGACCACAGGTGAAGAGCGAGGAGGTGGTGATCCGGGACACAGCCTAGGTGCATCCTGCGCATCAATCAGAGACGAAGCTGGCCAGGCATGTATGTGCTACTTTTGTTGCTGGTTGTGCTGGGGCAAGTAGTGGCTGTGGCTGCTGCATGGCATTGGGCAATATAGTGGAATTGTTGTGGGATTTTGGATGTCTTTGCTGTTTCAGAGAAATAGATGTAGGTGAGTTTGTTATGTGCCTGCTTATGATTGTGTCTGACAATGTCTCGTTCAATGAGATTGCCATTCGACCAATTGTTTGTATGAATTCTGTAAAACTTGTGTGACTATGAGTGCAGTAAATCTTCTGTGCCACACCTTTGAGCTTGAGATGCAGATTTGTATTCCCTGTGAGTAACTTAACATCTGACATCTTTACTTCTTTTTTTTTATGCAACTGGGGAACTTGAATAAATTGTTAGGTAAATGGCAGGAGCAGAACCTATTCAGTAAATACAAACGATCCACATCTCATGTTCAAAGGGACATCTTAAAGGCTTTGTCTTTCTAGCGTGTTCTGCTCACAATTCACCACCCTTCTTGATAAATTGGTATGCTCTTGGTATTGGCATTTAACATATTCAATACAAACATGTCTTGAATTGTTTTTGTAGGATTAGATGTAGCAGCACTTGTGATTTTATCATTCCGTCTTAAAGTATTCACACTGCTGGCATCATATGTGTACAACTGGAAACATATTTTACCGAGTTAAGAGAAAATGATGCCAGGAGGAAAACTTTGAACAAGTTTTATAAGATCATCTTTATACGTGTCTTTCAATCTTCCAATTTTTTTATGACTGCTGGGTTTATTAGTACAAATGAAATTTACTAAAAAACTTGAGGATAGGAGCAACATCAGAATAGTGAAAGCATGTCACATGCTACAGATGTAATAACAGTACTGATACAGAAACAAAGCATGTACAGTTAGCATAACAGAAGCACCAGAATGTTTAAGGGGACCCTGGTACTCTAATGGTTTTCAGGCTCATATTTTATAGTGAACAAGAAACCATTTTTCTCACTCTTTTATGCAAAATTATGCCTAACATATATTAATGTTTTGGTGGAAACAATGGTACTTCCTGTCCTCTTTCAGAGTTTAAACTACTTTCCTTTAATAAAGTTGAAACTTTGACAAGGGATGTAGCAGGGTTAGCAGAAAACATGATGCACGATTGAATTAAACATGGAGGGTTCATCTAGGCATGCAAATGCATCTTATTTCACCAGAAAAAATCTGCTTGATTCTTTTACTAATTATCTTGTCAAATGCAGTTCGTGGGATAAGGGAGGCACATCAGTTCTGAAGATTACTTTATTTTCTATACTAGAACATGAGACCAATTACTTTATCTGTATACTACAATTTGGGCTGACACCAATGTTGACTCTGAATTTCATTGCTTATTTTGCTAAGTGAGAACATATGTCTGCAATTCTGCATACATCTTCATGATATTTCCTTCTATCTAATTTATATGAAGATTAAGAGTTATTTTTTACCCGAAATTTACCTGAGAATTACTTCAGTGTGTGTCATGTCCATCTTATTCCATCCACATGATCAATGGGCCACAAATATAATTCTCAATCCAAGGATTCCCAAAACTAATAATTTGTGCCTTCAGTAACTTAAGGTGCTTTTTTTTGTCTAATCTTGAAACCTTGGCTGATATAATAATATTAGTGTCACTGTGTACTTCTATTACTCGGAAGTCTGTATAAGACCGAAAGAGTGAAGCTGATTTTCTTGAGATTTGAATTATTTTTTGATGCCGGGTTCGTACGCTATACTGTTTGATTAATGAAAACTGATGGAAAGTAGTGCCAAACATTTGATTGAGTAAGCTACTGGATTTTAAAAGTAATACACAGTAGTTTCTTGCAATATAAGCAATGTTTGTATTGACACATTGGATAATGCATGTTTCAATCGCTAAATTAAACTAAGGCTTTTAGAATAAATTGTGGCCTCTAAGCTTGTGGGTAGTCAATTACTATATGTGTAATATTAGCACGACTATTTCTTAAGTGCTCCCAGCCACCGATTTCATTTGATTTGATTTAATATTTTTTTTATATATTCATTTAGATATTTATGCTCTTTTTTTGACCAAATGATATTTATGTTCTCGATGGATTGATTTGAACGTTGCAATTTTATTACCCCATTGCAACGCACGGGCCCTTTTGCTAGTTTAAGCCAATGTAGGTTGCGCTTTCAAGCAATTAGGTTGATATTTAAGCTAATATTTAAACGGAATTAACATAATCAACCATGGAGAATAAACAACTTAATCCAGCACGAAGTATGGGCGCAACATATAACCAGCAGCAAGCCCATTGCCAGTTCAGCAGTACCAACAAGCACAAGTTGCTTCCTTCCATCGGTAGCAGCAGTAAGGAGGAAATGCAGCAGAATGTCAAGCAAAACCCCAACGTTAGATAAATGAAGTGCTTGTACACAACCGACTACCCTCAACTTAGGAGGGTCTTGTGACTCTTGTACCACTTGCGCCACCGACTACATGTAAAGAACAAGTCCAAAGTTTGAGTGCCCCCATGATGGCTGCAAGCCTGTAAGTATAATTCCTGACCATACAAGCTGAATAAACCGCATTCCTGACTGACCAACCAAATCAATCAAGCTGTTGCTAGTATGCTTTTTTCTCACTTGAACATAGAGATGTCAAAGACACGGGCAGATTTATCCGTGGAGACCGAGACTATGGAGTTGCCGTCGGCAGAGACGGCCAGTGACTGCACGACGTCCCTGTGCCCGCTGAACGTGCGAGCCAAGTCCCCAGAGAGGCTGTCCCAGATGCGCACCATGCCATCGATGCACCCCGACGCTACATACCTCGACGAACCCAGCCATGCCAGGCATGTCACACCTTCCTGCTTGTCAGACACCACCAACAATGGTAAGTTCACAGCAACATAGAAATATTTATACAAACAAAAAATGCAGATTGATTTCTACACTCACATCATGCTCACAAGTAGATCGAATTGCCTGACGAGCAAGGTCCCAGATAATGAGAGTTCTATCAATGCTCCCTGTAGCCACCCAGTTGTACCTGCAGATAACAGGGGCACCAGCTAGCTTAGGTCAATAGCAAGGCAATGTGCATTGTGCAACAGATTTACCATACAGACTCCAACGATCCAAGAACATATCACCAAACAGTACCTCGATGAGATGCCAATGCACTCGATGGAATTGGTGTGGCCAACTAATGAACCAACAACCTGCAGAACAAGCGACACTTCTTACACAAAGATCCACCAGCACATGTTTCTAAAAGTTCAAGAACTACCAACAGGGTACAAGTAAATTTCCTAAGAAAACAAAACCAGGAGTTATCTTAGGAACAAAAACCCTACAGAATTGCTACAACCAAAACAAGGTAATCAATAATCAAATATTCTTACATAATCTACCATACAAAACAAACCAATAGTCAGAACCACAAGTTGCATCAAGTAAGCCAACTTGCATTAGAAGATTTATCAACCTTTTTTCTATTTGAACGGAGAAAGAATATGGAAAGAAAGGGAAACACTTGAACCATAAAATGCACCCACCTGGCCTGAGTTTATGCTCACAATGTGCACAGAATTATCCTCCGAGCCACTAACAATTGATTGGGAGTCCGGAGTAATGGCTAAGCATGTCAATCCTTGAGTATGATAGCCATGACCTAGAATAAGGTAAAGGATTGGATGGTAAAGTTCAGGGTTGACAGAGAACATACAGAAACAACCATATGAATATATGATAAATTGATAATTACAACATAGAAAATTATTTACCCCGAACAACATGTCTGCACTGTGCGCTTCTGGGATCCCATATCCTCAATGTTGCATCATCAGATCCACTACATATAAGCTTACCTTCATAATGAAACACGTGAATTAGCTAAAAATGAATATACTACATCGGAGATCTGAACTTCTAAAGTAAGCAAGTAAAAATGAACTAAAATGTTAAAGCATCATACAGGCCATTCTGTTATTTGCCCTTGCTATTTTTTTTTCCATCACTTCTAGTTCAACAGAAATTAGCTTAGAACACAACTTAGCAGAAGAAATGTTAAATACGCCATGATCCATATGTTTCTCTGAAATCTGAACTGATATGAAGGAGCTCTGTATTGATAACTAAAAACAGATTGTTACAAACAAGGGTGTGTTTTCATGCCGAGGCATTCCAGAAACAGGACAAATAAAGTCCAGACTTGGGTGGTATATTAAACCTTATTCAGAGGCTGCTTAACAACATTAACAATGCATGATATAAATAACACTGGAAGAAATTGCTCAGTACCATCAGGGGTAAAATCACCACATGTCACTGTGCTACTGTGACCAGCAAATGTATTGAGAAAGGCATTGTGCTCAGCATTCCACATCCATACGTTACAGTCTTCTGATCCTGCAATTATCAAGTTACCGCGTGGATGCCATCTGAGCCACTACAAAACAGAAGACATATAGTTACACCGCGTAACTAATCATCGATTACCACAATGGAAACGGCTATGGATATATAGTCAGCCAAATGAAAGAGACCAGGATCATCTCACCTCAAAGCCTGATCCTGAGGAACCCTCGAGGGTTCCCTGAAGTGTCCGTGTAGCTGTGTTCCATACATTTATCTGTCCATCCATACTTCCACAAGCCACCAATTTCCCATCTGAACTGAAAGCCACAGTGCACACCGTGTCTCCATGTCCTGTATCGGCAATAGGTATTGTAAGCTTGGTAGACAATTCTAGGCATATACTGACACATTAAGGTACATATCGATGCAAAGTAAACAGAAAAATAAAGCTTTGCCCCAAAAAAATCATGAAAAGATTGCTAAGAGATATCAAATATACTTTTGTATTTATAGATATCAGAAATAGAAACAGGCATTTTAACAGCAGTGATAGGTGATGAAGCATAGAGAAAGTTCTGAGAAACGTTTGCACAGAAAAATCAAGCACAGAAATCTCACTAGACTACTGAAGATGAGCAACCATACCAGTCAGCTCCTGAAATTCCTGTGCAGATCCAATCCTCCAAAGAAACCCTCTGTCATCTTTACCTCCAGAGACAACAAGTGATGCATCTATAGGACTGCACGCAGCAGCAAAGACCTCATCTGTATACAAGATATGAAGACCAACTATTACCAGAATTGTTTTTCAGTGCATGGGTACTCTGCATGGTGAATCTAACTAACTTATTAGTGGAAAACAACGAATCATCACAAGATGTAGTAAGTTAATTTGCTCGATGAGGTCTTGCCTGTATGCCCATGAAATGCATAAGCTGAATGATCCTCAACCTCATCTGAAACAACAAAGAACAAAATGGAACTTGAATTACTAGCACATTTAAATCTCACAGTGCAAGTATTTCAGATTATACGGAGTGCGCTGAATGTAAAGTAAGCAAATAACTAGTGGCATAGCACCACGTTTATCAAAATGAAAATGTGAGGTACTCCTGGAAGAAGAGTCATGGCTGAGCTCACTTACAAAAAGATACAGTGTAAAGGATATATCCATTCATCATTGTTAAAAGACATTATCTTATTCCAGTAAGAACAAACGCAATCGAAATATGTTAGCCTTGTGAACGGTATGACAATACTAAACCAGGTGAATCCTGAATAAGGTACTACGGTGGGTGAAGTTTGGTGTAGTGTATAATTTTCTAGGCCAGAAGTAGCAGGGAAATAGTCTAATTAATATCATTGTTTTGTGGAGGATCAAAACAATTCCCCATGACCCATGAGCGAAGATTAAAAATTGAGCTAGCATGCCCTGAACATAACCAGTCCTAGCAAGTTCAACAGTAGACAGAAACGCTACTATCAGCTGCCACATACCCATCTCTTGGTCTTCCTCATCGTCATCGTCATCATCATCATGGTCGGGGAGATCTGAACAAGGACAGCAGTAAGCACAGAGCAAGCAAAAGGGAGGAAGAGCCTGCTAGCCGCTAGGCAGGATGAGGAGAAGTACTGACCTTCCTCGTCGAGGTGTATCTCCTGGATGATGTCCTGCTCGTCGATGAAGACCTCCTCGCCGTCAGAGCCTTCGTCGGGGACCTCGCCTGAGATACTCATGGCCGCGGGTGGTGCTGCGGGCGTCTTGGCTGCTGCGAGCGTGGCCGGAGAGAACAGTGGCGGATCCTCGCTTCCTACCGTGCTTCTCTGCGGCGCGGAGGCGTTCAAGATTAAGAGGGTGTTCGGTTGGGCTGTGTAAACAGATGCAAACATTCGTGTAAACAGATGCATGCTGTTCAACATCTCACTCACATACACAAGCACGTACGACGACATGAATCGATTCATATGCATAAACAACATGCCACTCATCAGCAATTGCATCTAAATATACACAGAGATGGCGTCAATTCATAAACACCACAAGCAAACAACTGTATCAATTTCTTCTTCTATATACACAAGCAAACATCCATATCAAGCGAAACATGGCAACAGTTCATGTAAAGAAAATTAATGAAAAAAACAGAGAGAGATGGGGATTACCTTGCTGCGTGGTGCGTGGTGGGGGGTGGGGGGGGGCGGTGAGGAGGTGTTGCTGCGCTCAAATCTGTCGTCGCCGTAGGACAGGAGGTCGGTAGCCGGACGGCGGGCGGCACTGCTGTAGGCCGATACGTTCCGGGGAGGAGCCGACGGCGAGACAGGGGGGCGCGGGTGGAGGTGCTGCGTGCTGTGAGGAGGTGCGGGGAGAGGGGGGATAAGACGACGGTGGCCGGAATCAAGCCAACGGCGACGGAGACGTGTGGCTGCGGGTCGTTGGTGGGTGGCGAGGAGGTGAGAGGGGAAGAGATGAACTGGAGGAGATGGAGGGGAAGATGTCGCGTGGCCGCGTGGGGATGGAGGCGTGTGCTGTAACGAGGAGAGGAGGGCGGCGGCGGCTGTCCAGGGAGGGAGTTGGTATTCTTTTTGCTCTCAATGAAGAATCACGTCGCGATCGCCCTAGCTCTGCTGGACCGGCCCACGGTTACTTTCAGCTAAGGCCTGTTTTTGCTCCTGCGTGCGTGTGTGGACGGCAGGAAAAGGCCCGTATAAGCCCGTTAGCGTGAAAGCATTGCTTGGTGGAATACGGAGTTTTTTCTTCCTACGGTAGCTTTTTTTTTATAAACATCCCTCTTTTATTAGCATCTGATAATAGTTAATTACTAGCACATATGCCCGTACGTTGCAACGGGAGAATTAATTGATGTGTCCACCGAAATAACCATGCTAATGGCCCAACAACATCTGGTGCCAGCGAAAATTCATATAAGTAGTACTACATTAAGAAGCATGCTATACATACAATACTTTTGGTGTGGTTTTTGTACGACAATTTTGATCTTAAAGAACCTGATTTTCAAAATTTTCATACAAAGCCATTATTTTTTAAGTTGAAGCAATGCTTGAAATTTGCATAAAGTCGTAAAAAAATCTTAATAAAAGGGTTTTGTTAAACGTATTTTGGGCCATCTCTTCGTATGCTTGAAGATCAGTAAAAGAATGTCTACGTCTAAGCCAAACGACCCTAGTTCATTGCATGCCAAAAAAATCGAACCCGAATGATGAACGGTACTTTTCTTTTCTGTTTTTATTCTTTACGTATGAAAAAACGGGAGTAAGAAACGTGAGAGAGAGAGAGAAAATCCATCCTATCACCCGGTGGTAGTTACCCCATATGTCTCATATACTACCATGTGGTACTATATATACTACTTTATCATTTTAAATATATTCATATACTATATTTAAGATATTTCAAAGCAAGTTACATGAAAAATTATATATGAACCCATAGTTTTTGTTATATTTATGAAATACGTACATATTTGTACGTAAAAAAGAGCATACTCAAAACATGATATATACTACCTAAAAATTAGTATATATACTACCTAATCATTGTTATATACTACATACTACACGTACATACTTTTAATTTTGACAGATACTACATACAACATACAAAATGCAAGTGGTGGTAACTACCACTGCTTGTAGGAAACATTTGTCCTATATATATATATATATATATATATATATATATATATATATATATATATATATATAGGTATAGAAAAGAAAAGTACTAACTAAGTGTGCACTATAAACACAATTTTAAAATTACTAACATGTAAGATAATATCATATTTAGAATCTACACATTTTCCTGAGCGATTTTCATATATAAAAGGCTAGATTTGGAGTTAGCGTTTGAAAGATAGGAATATTTCAAAAAATACTTGAATCTGTGGAAAAAAGAAGTTTAAAAAGTAGCTGGGCCAAGACAATATCATATTTAGAATCTACACATTTTTCTGATAGATTTTCATATATAACATGCTAAATTTGGAGTTAGCGTTTAAAAGATATGAATATTTCAAATAATATTTGGATCTGCGGAAAAAATGGTAGAAAAAATGAGCTGGGCCGAAGCCGGGGAAAGGCAGAAAAATGGGACACAGCTGGGGATCGAACCCAGGTCTCCCGGCTGGGAGAGTTTTGCCCTAGCCAGTCGGGTTATTGATAATGTGAGGGCCTAGCGGTACATGAACGCAACCAGTGGCCACCTAATAAAAACGAAACGTTTTTTGCCACTTATGGGTGGCATTGGTGGGTAATTCTTGCCAATTCCGAGGGTAGTTTTTATGACGTACGACAGAAACCCAATTCTCTTTATTATTAGGTAAAAGATATTATAAAAAAGCATGTGATAATAGTTACATCTTTCACCGAGAAAGAGATAATCTCTGGTGGAGCATCATCCATCCACACACATGAAGGGGCTCTCATGGCCATTCTAGCCGGCTCATAGGCTACTCCATTTACTATCCTATTACAATGCTCAAAAACAGGACGCGGAAACTCATAAGCTAGGTTATAGCAATCATCAAAAATAGTCGCCGCGGTCTCCATGGATCGATCGCCATTCTTCATTGTCTCCACCACTTCCAGATTGTCCAGAATTCATTATCAATTTGTTACACCCCCACCATTTGGGCCAGAGAAAGGCCCCGTCTTAACGCCATAGCTTCGGCGGATAGAGCATCTGCACAGACATCAATTTTTCAGTTGGCTGCAGCTATAAAGTTTATCGATCAATCACGCATCATCGTTCCCGCTGCACCCGATAGAAGATCCTAAAGCTACATCCACATTTAGCTTGATGAACCTAGGAGGTGGTCAGCCATCCCTCCACCTTAATGGTTGCCTTTGGATTGAAAGAAGAAACAAAAATTGTTGTTGAAGCCTTAACAGAAGACACAGTCCTTCCTTCTTTCCCGCCAAAGATACCAAGCATCGATAGCTATTATCTCATGAATATTGTTCTGGCCTATCAGTCCAAATTCTCGAATCCAAGTCTGGATCAAGAAGTCAAGGACAGCTTGACCCACCCTAGCAGTGGTACAAGCCTTCTTAATGAAATCCCCAAGACCCAAACGGCGCCAAACTTCAGCAGCCTTTCTGCACTTAAAAAGGAGATGCATTATACGTCTCCAACGTATCTATAATTTTTTATTGTTCCATATTATTATATTATCTGTTTTGGATGTTTTATATGCATTAATATGTTATTTTATACATTTTTGGGACTAGCTTATTAACCTAGTGCCCAGTGCCAGTTTCTGTTTTTTTTCTTATTTTTGACTTTTACAGAAAAGGAATATCAAACGAAATCCAAACGGAATAAAACTTTACGGAGATTTTTCTTGGACCAGAAGAAACCCATGACACTTGGAGAGGAGGCCAGAAGACCTACGAGGCGGCCACGCGTCCCCCAGGCTTGTGGGCCCCTCGTAGACCGTCTAACCCTAATTCTTGCTCTATAAATACCCAAATATTCCATCTACATCAAAAGCGTCCATAAAAATACTTTTCCGCCGCCGCAAGCCTCTGTTCCCGTGAGATCCCATCTTGGGGCCTTTTCCGGCACTCGCCGGAGTTGGATTCGATCACGGAGGGCCTCTAAACCAACCTTGCTGCCCTTCCGATGATGTGTGAGTAGTTTACCATAGACCTACGAGTCCATAGCTAGTAGCAAGATGGCTTCTTCTCTCTCTTTGATCTTCAATACAATGTTCTCCTTGATGTTCTTGGAGATCTATTCGATGTAATCTTCTTTTGCGGTGCATTTGTTGAGATCCAATGAATTATGGATTTACGATCAGATTATCTATGAATATTATTTGAGTCTTATCTAAACTCTTTTATGCATGATTGAGATAGCTTTGTATTTTTCTCCGATCTATCGATTTTGTTTGGCCAACTAAATTGGTTTTTCTTGCAGTGGGAGAGGTGCCTTGTGATGGGTTCAATCTTGCGGTGTCCTCACCCAGTGAGAGAAGGGGTAGCGATGCACGTATTGTATTTTTGTCATTAAGGATAAAAAAGATGGGTTTTATACCATATTGCTGTTGGGAAATGTAGCATGCAATTTCAAAAAAAATTCCTACGCTCACGCAAGATCTATCTAGGAGATGCATAGCAACGAAGGGGGAGAGTGTGTCCACATACCCTCGTAGACCGAAAGCGGAAGCGTCAGCTAAACACGGTTGATGTAGTTGAACGTCTTCTCGATTCAACCGATCAAGCACCGAACGTACGACACCTCTGAGTTCTGCACACGTTCAGCTCGATGACGTCCCTCAAACTCTTGATCCAGTAGAGGTACGAAGCAGTAGATGACTTCCGTCAGCATGACGGCGTGGTGATGGTGATGGTGATGGTGATGTGATCCGCGCAGGGCTTTGCCTAAGCACTACAACAATATGACCGGAGGAGTAAACGGTGGAGGGGGGCACCACACACGGCTAAGAATGAATTGATGTGCTTAGAGGTGCCCCCGCCCCCGTATATAAAGGACGAAGAGGGGAGGAGGCCGGCCTAGGATGCGCCAAGTGGGGAGGAGTCCCACTTGGACTCCTAGTGGGATTCGGCCCCCTTTTCCTTCTACCGGAGGGGGAAAGGGGGAAGGAGAGGGAGAGGGAGAAGGAAAGGGGGGGCCACCCCCTTCCTTAGTCCAATTCGGCCTCCTCGCTTGTGGGGGCGCACCAGCCCCTTGTGGGCTGGTTAGCCTCCCTCCTATGGCCCATATGGCCCATATCTTCCACAGGGGGGTTCCGGTAACCCCTCCGGTACTCCGGTATGTACCCGATACACTCCGGAACCCTTCCGGTGTCTGAATACTACCTTCCAATATATCAATCTTACCTCTCGACCATTTCGAGACTCGTCATGTCTGTGATCTCATCCGGGACTCCGGACAACCTTCGGTCACCAAAACACATAACTCATATAATACATATCATCATTGAACGTTAAGCATGCTGACCCTACGGGTTCGAGAACTATGTAGACATGACCGAGACACCTCTCCGGTCAATAACCAATAGCGGAACCTGGATGCTCATATTGGTTCCCACATATTCTATGAAGATCTTTATCGGTCGAACCGCAATGTCGACATACGTTATTCCCTTTGTCATCGGTGAGTTACTTGCCTGAGATTCGATCGTCGATATCTTCATACCTAGTTCAATCTCTGTCGGATATCGGGTTTCGGCAAAACCCTTAAGGTTCGATCTCTGGGGTGCGCACGAAGATTTCCCCTACCTAATCTCGCTCTCAGCCTCGCCGCGATCCCTAAGCTAAGCTCGATGAACTCATAACACAAGAGACACAAGATTTATACTGGTTCGGGCCACCGTTGTGGTGTAATACCCTACTCTAGTGCGGTGTGGTGGATTGCCTCTTGGGCTGATGATTAACAGTACAAGGGGAAGAACAGCCCCCTGAGGCGAGGTGTTCTTGTGCTAGTTGGGTGGTTCTGCTCAAGGTGAGATCCGTCTCTGGTCGGCTCGGTCCCCTTGCCTTGTGGTGGCTAGCCCTATTTATAGAGGCCCTGGTCCTCTTCCCAAATATTGAGCGGGAAGGGATCCAACAATGGCCATTTTGAAAGGGGACAACTAGTACAAGCTATCCTGACTAAAGGTGGTCTTCGCCTGCCTTCTGGTGATGACGCTGTCTTGGGCTCCACGATGACCTCTATCTTGCCGTCCTGCTGGTCCTGGTCTTGTTGCACCGATATGGAAACCTTTGCTTCATGCCTCGGTACTCCGCACCTGTGCTTGCCCCCTTAGCACCAAAGGGGAAATGAGGACACTGCGCGTGCTGGCGCCCGCCTGGCCTTGGTCATCATGGCTTGTGTCATGGGAACCTCCTGAGGTACCCTTTGTGATGTAGGGCGGAACCCTAGGGGCCGATCTTTCATGTTTGGAGAGGATCCTACGGGGAACACGAAGAACACGCAGAAGAACACGAGGGAAAACACGAGGGGGAAACAAGAGAAACACTCAACCAACGAGAATATGATCACACATGTGCTAGATCCAAGAAACACATTGAGATACACGGTCCAAATCCAACAAAGGACGACACAAGTGGCGGTAGCTCATCTCCAAGAGGAGGTCTTGAATCCACGAGGGATCTTCCCGTAAAGGGGTCTTGAATCCATGGTGGATCTTCTCCGAAGAGGCTGCGGTCTCTCACGAGGAGGAGATCCATATGGATGAGCAAAGCTCTATCTCAAATGAGCTAATCTCTAACCCTAGCTAGGAGGAGGTGGGGGAGTATATATAGTCGTAGTACAAGTTAGGGATGAAGCGAAGGGGTACATGGGTCGGTGGCCCGTTACACTGCGCGCAGGGGTGGCCGAATGTCCGGGCGACGGGCCGGATGTCCGGGGCTTCGAGACGGGCTGGATGTCCGGGCTGGCCTAGGTCTTCCAGATGCATTCGATGATGGAGGGGCCGGATTTCCGGGAGAAGGGGCCGGATGTCCGGTGGCTCGCGAGGGGCCGGATGTCCGGGCCTGGGGGCCGGATGTCCGGGCTGGCTTGGCCGATTCTGGAGCTCCCTGGATAGAAGGGGGCCGGATTTCCGGGTGTTGGGCTGGATGTACGGGCCTGGCCGGATGTCCGGGACATGGCCGAATGTCCGGCTGCTGTAGCAGTAGACTCTTCTTCCTTCTCCTTCCTTCGCTCCCACGCACACTTGGCCTTGGTCCTTGGGCTCTCCATGATCTCCTTGGGTGTACCTAAGTATGCACAAGGTCTACTCTTGAGGTAGCATCCATGTCTTACATGTGGAAAGGGAGGATTCAGAAAGGAGCGAGTTCACCTTAGGTCCAATGGCGTAAGCTCAAGGTCTCGTCATATGTCCTCTTGGGGTTTGGAGAGTAGTCGGAGTGTACATGGGGATGAACGTGGGATGCTCCGCATCACTTTGCCTTGATCTCTCCGCCTCCTCGTGAGCCTGCCTAATGAGGCCGCCCTGAGGAGGCCTCGTGTCGTCTGTCCCGCGAGGCTTGGCCCCTCGCGAGGGTCTTGAGCGTTTGGCTGATGAAAACGGGCCGTGCTGGGCCGCTGGTGGAGCCACGCCGCAGGCCGTAGGCAGGCAAGTCTGGGGACCCCCATTCCCAGAACATCGATAGTAGCCCCCGGGCCCAAGGCGCACTCGTACTTGGCTTAGCGGCGAAGCCAAAGGGAAGTGCGGAGCGTCGCGGGTCCCAACATCCTGCGGCCTTGGTTGATGCATGGCGACTGATTGGACGTGGGCATCTCCGCTTCCCCACGCTGCCTTGGTAACTACCCGACTTGATGAGTCCCTGCAGCATGCAAAATAGGGTCATCATTACCTGCGGTCGTGGAGGTCAACGGTTGGCCTCCTTGGGACTATAATGAGAAGGGACGAAGGCCCCCGTCGCCCATCTCTTCCCACTCTGCTTGCTTATTCTCCCCTGCTCCACCTCCAGTCTCAACACCAATGGTGCCGATCCGTAGATTCTCGACTGAGGAGAAGCGAAAGGCCCCCGGGGAGGGGCCTGATCCGCTTCCATCGAAGAAAAGGCCGGTTCACTCCCGCGACGGGGTTGCGAGGCTGGAGATGATGAGGCCTTGGTACGAGCGACCGCCTCCTGGGTACCCGCTACCCCTGCACGCCCAAGCCGGGGGCTTAGGAGAAAGGGGCAGCGAGCGGCACCGCCTGTACCGCGGCCATGGTCGGCGCGCCGTGGCACGCGCTGTCGCCTGCGGAGTCCAGGCCGCGGACTCCTCTCGCGAGCTTGTGCTTCATGCGGTGATGCCTCCGAAGACCTGGATCCGCTTCCCTTCGTTCTTCTCCACCAAGATGCCGCCGAGGGGGCCTCTCGAGCTTTGGCTGCAGCACGCCGACTGCAGCACGCCGACAACCGGAGCTGAGGTTGAAGTCGTTTCTCCGGGCAAGATCTTCATGACCCGGGGCTGGGGCGAGGTCGCCCGGGTCTACCGAACGGAAGGCACCCTCGTGATCCACTTTGAATATGATGGCGCCTCCATACTGTTCTTCAAGGTTTTCAACACAGAAGGCCGCTGCTTGGAGTGCTACCCGGGAGGGGGCAGTCAGGACGTCGATGCGGCGAGGGCCGGGTCGCCGTCCGCTCCTCCAGCGGCTCCTCCGGTAGCAGCAGCAGCACTCGGGAGTCCAGCGGCTCTCCTGAGCTCTGTGAGACTCCGGAGACGAGCGACGACAGCTATGCTCCCCCGAGCTCACGCCGCGCCCGGAGTAAGGCGGCGGCGTGGGGCCGTCGCCATCACTGATCTGGATGGGGTTGGCGCCGGTCCTTCGTGGCCCACTATTGATGATGGTGTCGGCCATGAAGGCGTCCGTAGCTAGGGTTCCTTGAAGCTCTCTTCTTTTGTTCCGTGCGAGGAATCGAGCAATACCCCGCGGGGGCGTGTAAAGGGTCTGCAATGTCTTTCGTTGATGTTATCCTTATTATGAAATTGTGTGGGCACTTGTCCTACTTCGGCTTGGTTCCCCCTTTTTAACCTCGCGACGACTTGGTGCTCTATGCTGACAGGTCCCGGTCCCCAGGCAGGTTGCAGTCGTTGCTGGTATGCCAGGTCGCGATGCCGTGGTCAAGGCCAGGAGGTGAGCGGCCCGAGGTCCAGTAAGAGCCCCCGAGTCGCGATGCTCGGGAGGTCCCCTTTAGCGCGCAAGCAATCGCCGAGTGGTGAGAAAGGAACATAACCTGGCCATAACAGGGCCGCACCAAGTGAGAATTCTGCGTTGTAGCGATGAGCCATTCCACGCGTGAAACTTATCTTAGTTATCTGGAGTTGTTCCCTTGTGTTGCGCCAGACTTGAGCGTCGGCAACGGTGGCGCAGCTAGGTTGGGCCCGTGCGAGCCTTCTCTTTCCTCCCCGCACTCTCCTTCATGCTCTACGTCCTCAGGTCCTAGCCCTCAAGCGAGCTCAGCCTCCACTGGTATGCCAGGTCGCGATGTCGTGGTCAAGGCCAGAGGGTGAGGGCTGGAGAGCCAGTAAGAGCTCCTGACTCGCGATGCTCAGGAGCCCCCCTTTTAACGCGCAAGCGAATCGCATGGGAAAGAGAGGCAGCTCGCGGTGCCGCCTGCTGTAGTTCTTGATAGGATCCTGCAAATCAGCATGAGAAAGGCACGGGTTGCCATTATGATTGTCGGCCGGCCATTGGTTGCTTTGAGAGAGAGGGTGAGGGCACTGAGGGCCTGGTGAGGTGACGCGCGCGGGGCTGCCGCGGGCCAGAGCTCGACCGCTTAGATTTGTCGGTGTTGCAAGGACGGACTCGTGCGCAAGCGTCGTGCCAGTGTGACCGGCTCCCGTGGTTGAGGGCAAATGAACAGGTGATAATTCACAGGTAGATTAGGCATGAAAGGCAAACTGGCTTAGGTAAAAGCAGAATGGATACATGCCGCTGGGACAGACCCAAGCGGCTTGGGGATGATGCAGCCCGAGGGGCGCCCCAGCAAGGTAAGCTAAAAACATAAGAAAAGGGGTACATGCACTACAAAAAAAGACACATCTGTGACATTTTGGGCCGAATGAAAACTTTTTCTGTCATACATATGACACTTCTATGACGATAATTGTGACAAAACCCGGTATCATCATAGATGTGGTGGGCTCCTACTTCTATGACAAAAAATCATGACAGAAAATGGGCTTTTCATCCTGGGCGGGCCGGAGACGCAGCTGCATGACATTCTTTGGGCCGTCCATGATGGAAAAAACCATGGTAGAAGCGAGGGGAGGAAAATTTCAGGGAGTTGCTGGTTACTGTGGGAGGTCGGGGGCTGAGCGATGCACGTTTCTCTCGTACATGTACACGCGTGTGTGCGAGGTGTTGGCTTTAACTGAACCCGAGCGAGGCGTTGGGCTCTAACTAAACCCGAGCGATTGCACTGCAGGCTACATGTTACTGAACCCGAGCGATCGATCGATGGCTGTTAACTGAACCCAATGGAGCGATTCCTTCGCTACTGCTGCTAACTAAAGCCGATCGATTGGATGAACAGTGAGCGTTGCGGGGGGGGGGGGGTTGCATGAACAGTGAGCGGTGGCGTTGCCTCTGGATGAACAGGACCCCGTGGTGTGGAGGGCTGGATGAACAGTAGACGATGGAGGGGTGGCCGTCGAGGGGTGGTTGAACAGGACCCTGTGGTGTGGAGGGCTGGATGAACAGTAGACGGTGGAGGGCTGGATGAATAGTAGATGGTGGAGGGGTGGTTGAACAGTAGCCGGTGGAGTAGCGCGCGGTGGAGGCTGGATGAACAGGAGCCCGTGGAGGCTGGAGGAGGTCGACGGTAGCCCGTGGAGGCTGGAGGAGGTCGACGGTGGAGATGAACAGTATCCCGTGGAGTCCCGTTTTGCGTATGCCACACCCCTCCCGATAAACAGGAACCCCGTTTCGACCGTAGGAGGTCCGTTTCGTCCGTTTTGTGGTATGCCACACCCCTCCCGATCAACAGGACCCCCGTTTCGACCGTAGGAGGTCCGTTTCCTCCGTTTTGTGGTACGCCACACCCCTCCCGATCAACAGGACCCCCGTTTAGACCGTAGGAGGTCCGTTTTCTCCGTTTTGCGGTACGCCACACCCCTCCCGATCAACAGGACCCCGTTCCGAACGTAGGAGGTCTGTTTCCTCTATTCTGCGGTACGCCGGGCCTCGTTTCCATCGCCTGTTCCGTCCAAGCCCTCCCGATGAACACGACCACGCATTCCGTTCCGACCCAGCCGATTGGCTCCCATGCGTTTTGTTGCCTCCCGATGAACACGACGCATTCCGTTGCCTCCCCATGAACACGACGCATTCTGTTGCCTCCCCATGAACACGACGCATTCCGTTGCCTCCCCATGAACACGACGACAACGCTGTTTCTCCGTTCCGACCCAGCCATGTACACAAGCCCTCGCCATACGTATGCGCGAGTAGGCGTTTGAGACCCCGCCCGTATGTACACATACGTGGCCGTATTTTCTTTCTTGCACCCTGGTCGTTGTACGTACGTGTACATGCTACGTGCGCGCCTCTACTACGACACGTGCGCGCCTCTACATCCACTAGTATATATGTACGTACACGTTCGCGACCAGAATGACAACGCTATGTACGCTTCGACCAGGTGGGTCCCGACTGTCAGGCACTTCCTTGCCTGCGAAGATGTAGCTGGTTCATTTCGAAAAAAATGTAGCTGGTGGGTCCCAGCAGTCAGAGGGGCGAATCGTTTTTTTTGCCCGGATGCACTTCCTTTGCGTGGGAAGATGTAGCTGGTGGGTCCCAGCAGTCAGGGGGGTGAATCATTTTTTTGCCCGGACGCACTTCCTTGTGTGCGAAGATGTAGCTGGTGGGTCCCAGCAGTCAGGGGGGCAAATCGTTTTTTTTTCGGACGCACTTCCTTGCGTGCGAAGATGTAGCTGGTGGGTCCCAGCAGTCAGGGGGAAACTTTTTTTTCGTGAAATACGGTGGCCCGTCCGGTGGGTCCCCGTTGTCAGATGGAGGAATCATTATTTTCCGCCTAATAAGGAGGCACTTCCTTGCTGCGGCCGTGGACCCAGTTGTCAGCCTCTCCACGTACA